>NC_053441.1:1800000-1997683 GCF_007990345.1 Gossypium hirsutum
TATTCATTTCCCTCCGTGTTTGGAGGTTCTTTAATGTAATTTTATGGTTTGTTGTTCATAAGTGCAAGCGTTTTGTTTACATTTTTATTGTTTACTATTGATTCATACCATTCTGTGGATGGCTGTTATCTTGTTCTAGAAATTGTAAATTATCACTCCCCCCCCTCCCGGTGGGGTACCGTGACACTTATTTCGAGGTTTTGAGATCAAAATCTACTGATGTATGAATATCGGTGAGGCAAGGGTTTTAAGTTTTCTAGTGCTTACCTTCTTGTTGTTATGATAGCTTTATACTTAGTTTAAAGATTTTTGTTAAATTGTGTGGCTTCTTACTGCTATTAATAAAATCCAGTCTAATGCTTGTCTTGGGTTTTTTGTGGCATCTCTCTCTCTCCCTCCCTCCCTCCCTCCTATTACTGATTTTCTTTGTGACTGTACAGATTATGGGATGTAAGGAGTGGTAAAATAGTTCAAACACTAGAGACCAAGTCATCTGTGACCAGTGCGGAAGTGAGTCAAGATGGTCGATATATCACAACTGCTGATGGATCTACCGTTAAGTTCTGGGATGCCAACCAGTAAGTTCTGATTTTCGAGTCAGATTGGTCTATTTTGTGGTAGAATGTCTGCTTTTATTGATTACTAATCACCATAATCTATGCTTTATGCATTTACTCAGCTATGGGTTGGTAAAGAGCTACAACATGCCATGCACAGTTGAATCAGCTTCATTGGAACCGAAGTATGGAAATAAATTCGTTGCCGGAGGAGAGGATATGTGGGTTCGTGTTTTTAATTTCCACACTGGAGATGAGATAGGTATGTTCTCAGACATAAGTTGGACCGTGCTTTATGATTTAGTGTGCAGCATGTAATGACTGACTAACATCTGGTGTGCAGCATGTAACAAGGGTCACCATGGTCCTGTGCATTGCGTGCGGTTCTCACCTGGAGGAGAATCGTATGCCTCGGGTTCTGAGGATGGAACGATTAGAATATGGCTGACAGGCCCTTTGACTCATGATGGCACAGAACCATTTGCAGCAAATGGGTCGGTTGGAAAGGTGAAGGTAACTGCAGAAGACGTTTCACGCAAGATCGAGGGCTTTCAGATTGCAGAAGAGGGCAAGACCAAAGAGAAAGAAACAGGAAAGGAGTAACAATGGTGATGATTTCTAGCTTTATCTTCAGGGTCAATGCTTATTACCGCATTTATCCAAGATCTTCAAGACAGCTTTTTTTTAATCAGAGATAGAAGTAGACCGAACTGTATTTTGTATAATTTCTAGTCTTCTTGCTTTTAGCATACGTAGACCAAGTCCAATGGTTTTATAATAGATTTAATAAATGACATCTATAATTTTATGTTGCACTCCCTGCACTCTCCATTCTTGTCAATTTATCATATTGGTTTAGAAAGATATTCTAGAGTAGATTCATGGTAAAAGTATCATGAAGGTCTCCATAGTAGGAATTAGATTATATTTTCTCTTTTACTAAAAACTAACAAATTAGTCTCTATATAGGGTTTTTTACAAAATTATTACAAAAAAAATAAAAAATAACTAAAATGTTATTTTTTTATTTATCAAAATATTATAATTTTTTTATTTACCAAAATATATCAAAAAATAAAAATAAAAGCTTGCAAAAAAAAAACTTGTGGCGGCACCAAAGGTGCCAAAGAGATTGGCGGCACAAGACTAAAATGTAACTCTCTGTAGTTTCAAGGACCTGACATGCAAATTTACCATTTTGAATTTTGAAAGTGAATTGGTGTGTCAGCGCCAAAACTGAAACTTGGCTAATTCCCTTCTAAGTCCTTCAACTCACTTTTTTATTTAATAAACAAGCCTTCAACTTATTTTTGTAGTTAAATACTCTTAATATATGATTTTTACTCATAAAAGCCTTTTATTTTATTATTAAAGTAAATATATTTTACCTAAAGTAAAGCTATTTAAAAAAGTATAAACTAATTCGCATTTTATGTATTATTTTGGTAATTTGATGAGAATAGTTTATTAAATAATAACACTATTTTACTTTAATAAACTATTCTCATCAAATTACCAAAATTTGTAATTAAGTGATAATTAAGATACTTAGAATTCTAATTAAGTAATAATTCTATTTTACTTTAATAAGTTTATTAAAAAGTAATAACTCTATTTTACTTTAATAAACTATTGCTTTTAGGCTTAGTTTAGTAATGTTTCAAAAAATGTTTTTAAGGAGAAGTAAAAATTTTTAACTTTTTAAAAAAAATACTTTTTTAGCTAATTTTTTTATTTGGGAGAAGTATTTTTTCTTTTAAAAAGTAACTTGTTTAAAAAATATTTCTTAAAAATAATATTAAACACGCAACATCAAACTGAAATATGATAAATTAAAATATTCAAACTCCTAATAAGTAAATTTTTCATTTAGATTGATTGTTGAAAAAAAAGCTTTAAGGTCTCGCCTGAGAGTGTGGCGACATCAAACCTTAAATAGTATTAATTGCTTCATAAACCTTCATTATTTATTATTTATTATTCTCTTTCAACACCAAAAATAGAGAAGTCTTATACCAATTAGTCCAAAAAGTATTTTTGTAAAAAATCGATTCCAACCGGAAATAGATTTTATTTATTTTTCGAAAAATATTTTTTTTTCAAGTATGTCTGATATAATAGTTAATGATATTCATAATAATTTTCTTTTGTTCACATTATATCTGGGAACTATAAATTCAACTAATAATTATAAATTATACATAATAAGATTTTTCTAAAGTTTTTATAATTAAAATTTTATATCGTATACGTAAATTAAATTGATAATAAGGATAATTATAAAAGCTTTAGAAAAATATTATCATGTATAAATTATAATTATTAGTTAAATTTATAGTTTCTAAATATAATGTGAGCGAAAGAAAACTACTATGAGTACCGTTAACTGCTAAGTCAGACATAATTTAAATAGCAAATTATTTTTCTAAAAATAAATAAAATTTATTTGTGGATGGAATCACCTTTTTTACAAAAATACTTTTAGGTAAAAAAAATTTTTTGGACTAATTGATATGAGACTTCTCTATTTTCTATAAATTTTTACTTATTAAAGTAAAAATAATACATAAAATTACTTTTTAATAAACTTATTAAAGTAAAATAGAGTTATTACTTTTTACTAAACTATTCTCATCAAATTACCAAAATAATACATAAAATGCGAATTAGCTTATACTTTTTTAAATAGCTTCACTTTAGGTAAAATATATTTACTTTAATAATAAAATAAAGGGCTTTTATGAGTAAAAATCATAGATTAAGAGTTTATTTAACTACAAAAATAGATTGAGGGCTTGTTTATTAAATAAAAAAGTGAGTTGAAGGGGAATAAAAAGAAAATAATAAATAAGGAGGGCTTAGAAGGCAATTAGTCAAGTTTCAGTTTTGGCGCTGACACACCCACAAGCGCACCAATTCACTTTCAAAATTCAAAATGGTAAATTTCATGTCAGGTCCTTGAAACTGCAGAGAGTTACATTTTAGTCCTGTGCCGCCAATTACTTTGGCACCTTTGGTGCCGCCACAGGTTTTTTTTTTTTTTTCAGATTTTTGTTTTTTTTTGTATATTTTGATAAATAAAAAAAATTATAATATTTTGATAAATAAAAAAAAAGGATAACATTTTGGTTATTTTTTATTTTTTTATAATAATTTTGTAAAAAACCTCTCTATATATTAGATTAAAGAACAAATGAGTTTTTTTTTTAATTTCATCCATTTGTACTATTAAAAGTTGGCGTGGTTGATAGAATAATTAGATAGTAACACATGATGTGTCTTATGTACTTTTTGCTAATGTACAAGAATCATTTTTTAATAGTAAAAATGAATGAAATTTTAAGGGATGGGTTTGATTTGCTCTTTGATTTAATATACTTGAATTAATTTATTTGTTTTTTGAGTAAGAGAAAGTAAAATGCATATATTGTTACTTAAAAGCAAAGTCAAAATATTAGAAAAATGATATGGATAAATCAAAGATAAGGAAATGAAAATCTCATTAATCAAACAAGGTTTACTTTCCACTGTTTCGCCCACGAAGAAATATTCTTAGTATTATCGTTAGGTTTGTTTATAGTTTTGTCGGGAGAAGATGTCTGGGCTCCAGGCAGATCTTTTTTGTTATGTCCATTTCGTTGCCTTATCCCGATAAGTGTTGTTCGAGTTCGCTTGAAATGCAAGCAAGGATCTTATGGAGATGACGAAGTTGATGCCCATAGTAAGGGAACAATTGCTGGTGTTATTTGCTATCCCTGGTTCATTTCAACAGATAAAAACGATTTTATGAGACCAGAAGCACAAGTCTACAATGCCATACATAAGTTAAATTAGCTACAACTTGTATCCCAGTTTAAAATGATGAAGATCTTGGAAGAAAGCCCAAGCATCTCATGAAATAATGTCAGTAAAAAAAAAAATGTTCTAATGTTTTCTCATAACACCCTCGAATCAATGCTTTCCACAAATTGTTACAACAATAATAATCCCACTCAAAGCTAGTCCCATTTAAATAACTTAAAAAACTAGATTATCTAAATGCAAAGGTTTCCTCCACCCAATGCTGAAACCACCACCCAATTCTGTCATTTAGATGGTGGAGACCCTTGGAACATCAACTGGGAAATTATGGATCTCATCCATCCATGGGTTTTTCTCCTTTACCGGATTTATCGTCCTCAAAGCTTTCCAAACTGCACTGTTACACTTGAATCCTGAACCAAATGCTATTTGCCATGTTCTGTCACCCCTTCTAATTCTACCCTTAGCTTCGGAGTAAGCTAATTCGTACCACAGAGAACTGCTTGAGGTGTTCCCGAACCGGTAGAGAGTCATTCTTGATGGTTCCATGTGCCATTCAGACAGCTGCAAATTCTTCTCCAGTTCATCCAAAACGGCTCTTCCTCCGGCATGAATGCAGAAATGCTCAAAAGCTAGCTTGAAATCCGGAATGTACGGTTTGACCTTCATTTTGAAAAGCTTCTTGCCAACCAATGTAGCAAAGAAAAGAAGCTGCTCAGACATTGGAAGAACCAGAGGCCCCAATGTGGTAATGTTGGTCTTTAAGGCATCACCAGCAACTGCCATGAGATCCTTCGACAATGTAACACCAATCTTCCCTATGGAGTCTTCTTCCTGTGTAACACAGGAAAAGCATTTATCATCTGAACCCTTGTGAGTGCGAACAGTGTGAACCAATTGATATTTGGATCTTCTTTCGTCGGACCATTTGTTAGAGAGCAGTATTGCAGCCCCTCCCATCCTGAATAAGCAGTTTGATACAAGTTTCGAACGATCATTTCCGAAGTACCAGTTCAGGGTAATGTTCTCCATGCTGATAACCAATGCATAGGAGTTTGGATGGACTTGAAGAAGATGTTTCGCAAGATCTATCGAGATCAAACCTGCACTGCAACCCATTCCTCCCAAATTGTAGCTTTGAATATTACCTCGAAGCTTATAATGGTTGATAACCATGGCAGACAACGATGGTGTTGGATTAAACAAGCTGCAGTTCACAATCAAAATTCCAATGTCTTTGGGTTTTACGGAGGTCTTAGCCAAAAGCTCATCGATAGCACCAAACATAACAGCCTCCGCTTCTTTTCTTGCTTCATGCATTGACGGGTTAGGGGGAATATTGAGGACCGCCTCCGGAAGATATGTTGAATCCCCTAGTCCAGACCTTTCAAGGATCCTACGCTGGAACTGAAGGTTCTCCTCTGTGAATGTACCAGTCAATTGTGACTGATCTACGAACATCCTTTTCGTGCATTTCCGAGATTCCTCCGGCTTGTAGCAAGCAAAGTTGACAAGATAAACAGGGCGAGGGCGGGTTAGAAAGTAGAGTGTTGACAAGAAAACAAGAAGGGCCGAGCAGATTATGACAGAAATGAGGTTGTATTGAAGATGCTCCCAAAGATCAAAAAGATCCGTAACAGAAAAGGTCGAGAGCTGCGCCGCGATGACAACTACAAGAGGGGTAAGGAAGAGGTACATTCCATGGGTGATTAAGTAATGGTATCCAAGCTTCACATACTTTAGCTTAACTGATTTCTTAAAATCAGGTAGGTTCCTTGATGATGATGGCATCAAAGGCTGGTCTGGTTTTGAGTCAGCCATGTTTTTCTTTTTCCTGTAAAAGATTGAACTCAATGTATTAAATCAAGTGCAACAAAGGAATCAGAATAACAGAATTTAAAACCAACAAGAAGCAAAGCTAGTAAACGAAAAATAAGATAAAATAAGTAGGCTTTCAAAGGTGAAGTTTATCCCTTTCAAGAGATGAACTTTATGGCTAGTCTAAAAAGGCTAAATCCTAAACTCAGAATGATAAAAACACACATCTTTTTTCATAAAGATGTTTTTACATCAAAATCTTACTGAGATTTTGCAAACCCAGATCAGAATTTCAAATCATAATATTTTTACATAGTGTGTGAGAACTGACTCTGGGGGAAACATTAAAAAAAAAACCCAGATCAGCATTTGCATTAAAAACACAATTTTATTCAATAATTCAGATCAATCGGCTACAGAAAAGAATACACAAAGAGAGCCCAGCTCACAATTCATAAGCAACTAGTAAATGAAATTAATCAAAAAATTTCAGATTCAAATAAAAAAGAAAACTCACCTAGATCTCCCAAACCCGCCGAAAGGCTAGTTAAATCTATTCAAGAACGGCCACGGATACAAAGAAAAAAAGAAGACTACAAAGTCCTTCAGAAAGAGAAGAAATATGAAGATGAAATATATAAAAGCAGGAGTAAATAATCTAAAATATATAAATTTAGAAAAAAAATGAAGAACAGCCTTTGCTAAAGGAAAAAAAAAAGGAAGGTCGCAAGAAATAGGAAAATGGTGGTGAAGAAAGCCAAACAAATAAAAGAGTGGCGCAACGAACGCGTTTTCTTGAAGAGGCAGCGCCGTCTGGAATCTCAACTCGGGTATCACGGTCCAAAACGCTGTCGTTTAAAACATCAGGCGGCTAGTTTCAGACGTTTCCAGTCAGCTCTTTTCAGATTTTTGGAATATTTTAATTTTCAACATTGAGTGGTCCATAATGGAATAAAAGAACAAAGTTGAATCCAAATTTATTTACTTTTCTTTGATAGTAATCATCATTACGTAACTGGTGCAAATCTTCTAGAAAATTTTACATTTTTGAAATTTAGAACTTCAGAAAACAGACGTTGGAATTGTGGTACCATTAATTAAAAATTATTTAATTATTAATTTTTTAAAAACTTCTATAATTTTTTTTCTTTTTATGTTTTTTTTTACAAATATGGGTTCATAATATATGGTAACGACAAAGCAAAATCATTGTATGGGAGCACTTGCCTTAAGTTTTATGGTCACATGGTTACCAACTGGAAACTCACATGGAATTCTTCTAGAAACATAGCTGTAATATTCTCTAGGGTCCATATGCCAAGCTGTCGTCGACATGAATTGATAACATGATTTAGCTAATTAACGCAAACATTAAGGCAATATTCTTAACACATGCAACAATAGCTCAATGACAGCAGATATACAATCTCAGGCTTTCATTCTTGTAACATAAAGCAAAACCTATGCTGTCCGGGAATGTGTAAGATCGGGTTCGATCTTACCGTCCGCCGGTATGTATTTTTCGAGAATGCTAAGGTTTTACAATTTTTCATTTTTGGATAGTTTAATTTGCTACATATCCATGACCTTTGTCAAGAACAAAATGATTACATTGCAAGTTTCCGGTACAGCCTATGCCGGTTCTTTAATTACCACTTCCAGGTCTGACAGATCGGCAGCGAGTATTGTTGCTAATCCAAAGAGAACTCTTCAAGCCAAATCAGCACTTCATTTCTCTTCAATGCAATCGCCGATAGAACAATGTGGAGGATGAAATCAATAAGTAAGATGAGCATAACATGTAATAGAGGGTAACATCAACATTGCTATCCCAACATGTCAGCAGGCAAAGAAAACTAGCTATTATCTAGGTGCTATCACAAAGCTAGCCCCAGAATCAATTAAAGAACCATCAAATTGCATTAAAGAAGCAAATTACAAAGTACGCATAGCTTACTTCTTGTTCAAGAAGGGAAAATTTATGGCTAAATCGAGCAGCTATATATGTGGAAAAAAGAACGGTTACTATGATCAATGATTAGGTGCTGCAACAGAACTATGAGAAGTGGATTGCACAATCTGCTGAAGTAAAATCCCTTTAGCATGCTAAGAACGAACTAAAACTTGCAACAAATGACTTGAGAAGCAAAATTGTAAAGGAAAGTTAAAATCATACCATTGTAAAGCTCCATGTTCGTCCCGGATCATTGTAACGGGCAAGCATACAACCTATCCTTGGTTTAAGACCATCTTTCATAAGATTAGAGCGCAATGCTTTCTCTTTCTCACGAACAACATCCTCTGTTGGTTTTCCACTGAACTTCAATGCTGCAGCAACCCCTCCTTCCACTTTTCTCAACTTAACTGTTTCTTGACTAGGATCTGGCAGACTGTTGACACACCAATACATTTCTTAGTTGCTTAAGCATAGCATGAAAGTACTAAAAAGGTTATCAGTCGTTATCCGGTTCAGAAATACGAAACCATCTCCAAATGTTTAGGACCCCTACTAAACTGATAACACTAACCTGCTTATATCTTTCTCAGATGGTAGAACAATTTGGATGGATACATCGGATAGTTCGGGATCAAGTGCGTGGGTAAACACAGGAGTAGTCATTGGTATCTTCTCTGTTGTTGAATTCTTACCAAATATATACCTAGGGAACAAGAAAATATTAGAATTGAAACCAAAATAATGAATTCGATTTTCCACACGAGTCGAATACACTTACCCAGCAACAGCATTAAAGCCATTTGATCCTGATAGCTTCTCTCCAATTGTTTCTACCACTATGAATGGTTCATATTTCCTTACCTGCATACACCTAATGTTACTCACTATGAATACTATATCACAGATGCAAAATTTTCCCAAGGATCCTATAATATAACCTCATAATTTGCAGTCCTCTTTAGTATCTGATATCTGGGTGTCTCCAAGTCAGGAGTCTTATAAACCCGCAACTGCAAAATAAAATAACATTCTACAACATATAAGATAGGGAAGAACCACAAACTTATGACCATAAAAATGCCATTTTGGCTGAATTAAAGAGCCATACCTGCCTAAACACATCCCATAAACCTTCTAGTGAAAAATACTCATTGTTCTCTATAGAATCCCAAAAGTCCTACAATAAATTACATTTAGCAAATTTCACAAGGACTGTAAATGAAGAATTGTTTATGGAGAAATTAAAAAGCTCACCACATGGCTACAAAATTTTCCATTGTTTGGGTTAATTCCCATGACAGAAGTTCCAGTAAAGACCAGCTCAGGCTTCCATGGCAAGGGCATGAACTTCATCACCATAGTCCACCTTGTTGTTATCTCATAAGGTCCTGTCTATACCAACTCAACCAGTCAAATAAGCAGATACCTAATAAACAAATAAAAAAAAAGGGTTATAATGAATCGAACCTGCTTGACCCAATGCAATTGAAACAGGGGCCTAAAGAGGACTTTCAACAAAGAAATGTTAAACAAATAACCACTAATTGTATCATGCTTTGTTATAGGGTCCCTAAACTTGACTTGTTCGTCATATGCCGTCCTATCAATCCCTTGATCATCAAACAGATGGGGAAGATCATCGTACAAGAAAGTAGCTAACCCTTCAACATCAACAGTTGGTTTTGGCGGGCTGCTTTCCTCCACTAAGCTTAACTTACGTGCCCACTTGAACTTTTGGTTCTTCGGACTTGGTTCTTTTCTTGTCTTAAAGGTTATAGTAAGAGGAGAACTAGAAGAGAGTCCGGTGGTGGTAACACGTCGGAAACTTCCGCAAACAGGAGGGGCTTGCCGGAGAATTTGAGTTGTAAGGTGAGTGGTAGCCATTAATTTCGAATTGTTTTTGAGTTCCCGCAAGTTCAATAAACGAGAGCTGCTGCTTTAGTTTACGTGGAGAAATGTTGTGGCGTGGTGCTTCGGTTTGAAGCCGAGGTGAACCGGTTAACGTGAGCCAGAGAAAAATGATTGGCTGCCGTTGGTTCAGGGTAATAAATGCAAAGATGGGCTGACAATGGTTCCAAATGCAAACCTGAGCTCGACCCAAAAACTTATCGGACATACATTTTATCCAAATTTGGAGCTGCCTTGCAAAAATTGGAACATGGCTCATGGCTGTGTTTAAGCTGAGCCCAAATTTTGAAAGACGATATTTATCCATCTATGCCATATATGATGGGATTGATTGGGTTGGTGTTGTTAATGGCTTAAAGCATACTTCGAACCAATAAGACTTTGGTGCTGGATCTAGGTTGTGGAGAAGTGGGGCCTGCAAAAAGATAAAGAAGGTTAGCTATGGTGCGTTAAGGTGGATATTTTGATTGCTATCCGATGCTTAAGTTACGACATGATTTAAGAATTAAGTAGAGGAGAAAAGTTGAAAATGAATCATAGCTAGCTCCAAACCACATGTTAGAAGAAAATGAGCTTCACTTTTTCACATCCTGCGAAATCATCCATCTATTTTTTTTTTCAGATTGTAGTGTGTAGCCCACCAACCTGCCCCAGAGATGACTTTACTAAACATCAAAAGCCATTGATGATTTGCAGAGGAGAATCTGCTGACTTGTCAGCTTAGATGGCTGGACCGCGTACCGCCACCTATGCTCGGCACTTGGTCTTGCACAAGGCAGCACAGCCTTTGGTCTTTATTCCACACTCTTCGCGGGGTAGCCTTGTGGCCGAAAGAGGCTATTCACCACCACTACCAATTTGTTACATAATTATTTTAACTTACATTATGAGTGTATCGTAATCTAGATCTATATAATGTTCTTGATTCAATACTAATTCAATCAAGAAAATTATTAAAAAAATATTTTTTTAAAATAATAAATATTAATAAAATGATGTTTTTTTTACTAATTTTATATAAAGTATTTAAATAAAATAACCAAAAACTAAATGTCTATTGAACTCAGGGTTAATAAGAGTTTAATTATAAATATTTTATTATTCAATTATTAAATAAATTTATAAATATAAATGTCATGTGAAGTAAAGATGATAAAAGCATTTTTTTTTTAAAATACATAGTATTTGCTTTAAAAAGTACATATTATTATTCTTTTGTATATTCTACCCTGAATTTTAAGGCTATTTTCTAGTACAAGAGTTTTTAAAAAGTATAGTAGCAAATTAAAAAAAAAGAAGCTAATATAAATATCACAAGGTAATTAAGCTGATTTTTAAGGCAAGAGATTTGCCAAGATTTTATAAACAAGGACATTGAAATTTCGAAATAAAATATTTTAAGAATCATCTGAAATAAAATTCGAATTAAAAATCGTTTCAGGGAATTCGGTAAGAAAAAAGACAAGACAGAGAATCAACCATTTTGTTACATTTATTTATAACATATCCTTCATATCAATGTAAAAGATTTATTTATTTTGGCTTTGAAACGAAGCTAGCTAGGATTTGACGCGACATTTTATGACACAGGCTTCACATGCTCCAAATTTCTTATGCCACGAATCACCTCGCGTTCCTCTCTATATAAACCTCTGCCTCTCTCCCACCAATTTCAACCAAAAGTCTCCACTGGTCGTTCAAAGTCAAAGTAAAAAACAAAACCTCCTTTCTCATATATCTCGGGATATCATCATCATGAGTAGCTCAAAGTCATGTGTCATCATGCATGATGCTGCTGATGTTAATATTAAAAGGTTTCAAAGCAGCTCAAACTTGAGCATCATCATGTATGTTGATGGTGTACTTGTTTCAAACTCAAACTTACCGGGTAAACATGACGGCAGCTACAGCCGAGCTCCACCTGCACTTGAAGATGGTGATGGGGACGATGACGACAACGATGGTGATTATGATTATGCTCCAGCAGCTTAATTTTAAGGGATTATAATAACATCTTGTCAAAACCCTAGCTGTAGTTTTACTTAATGCTCTAAAACCCTAGTAAGTATGCTGCATACTCATTACTCGATGTTATCGCTAATCAATAAATTGGTTTTCCTTAGTTATTTTTTTGTTAAGTAATCAAAAGATTGACCTTTGTTGTTTTATATAATACATTCAAATGATTAGGAGATGTCACATAAATTAATTAACCCAACATGTTAGCAAATATATATATAAATTAATCAGATACTTGATGAATAGATCCACCAACATAGCTTATGTGATGCTAATCGTTTAATTAATTATTAGTTGCTATTAATAATTAATAGATATCATGATGGATTTTTTTTCTTTTTTGGGAATTGTATATGATGACTCAAAGTCCATGCATTTGTACGTGCATGCTTGTGAAATGTTGTATGATACGTACTTTGTACAACACATGAACCAATATCCAATTCTTCGCCTATTTTTTTCATTAGTTAATTCTCTACTAACCTATATAATTAGCATCAAATACTAATAATTATAATGTTAATATGTATATATGCGAGATGTACATTAAAAAAAAACTTGATTTATTATTTAAAAATTAAAAATTAAAAATCAGTGTGGAAGAAGTAAGGCCACATGATGATAATTAATTTATAATTCATATTCTATCTTCGATTTTGAATAATATTATTTTCTAAATTTAGTGTTAAGATAAAATATTGTTTAATTAATATAAATTTTGTGTTTAATTTTAAATTTTATATATGATATATTTTAATGCAATATCAAACTTATTCATTATCAACACAAACATGTTTGATAAGATTTAAAATTAAAACTCGATTAAGCTTAATCTATAAACACTTCTATACACACACTTTTACTATTTTCATTCTTTACCAAATGTATTACTCTTATAATAGCATGATTATTTTGATTTATGTTATTAAAATATATTATTTTTATTACTCGTTTGAAGACTACTTATTTTTCTTAAAAGTTAATTACATACGCATATATATTATCAGAGTTCTTTTTCACACATAACAGGTGTGAGATAATTTAATATGTGAAAAAAAACATAAAATCGAGTCTCAACTCAATTGTGAAAATATATAAAAAAAATGCACCATACATGTATCATACATATTAATAACGAGAATCATAAGATTTGAACTTACATCAATTTTTATTTTTATAATTTTTTATATTTTTTACCCACATTGGAGGTAAAACTAAGTTGTAAATTCTAGCTTCTTTTTTTTTTTTTGCTAAGATGGCTTAATTTTTTTATTCTCCATATTCGTGGTTACCTCTCTCAATAGGGGGAAAACTAGAAAAATTTTAGGGGCTAGAGTTGAATTATAAATTTTTGAGAGATCAAAATATACTTTTATCATGTATTAATTTATGATTTTATTATTTGCTGAAGGGACATAATAATTTTTTTATTCTTGGGAGGGTTAAAGTGCAATTTGATTATATATTACTTTATAATTTAAACATTTCTTAAGAAGCCTGCATAGCAATTTTTTTCATTTTAGGAGGGTCAAGACCTTGTCTACACCCTCTAAATTCGCCTTCATCTCTTAACAATGTCACATCCAAAGTTTAAACTTATATCTCCTTTTAGGAGTACAATGTATCTTATCGCAATCAATAATCGTTAGTGCTAATATGGCTTAATTAATCAATGAATAATGGGGAATATCTTTAGGAAAGCTAATTGAGGGAATATAATCTTAAACTTAATTAAGGCAAGTATATATACATACGCAGACAAGTTGACGCAAGGCATGTTGCTAATTCAAGATTAACAACGATGTTTTTCAACTTAATTTTAATTTAACATAGTTTAGGTCGAGTCAAGTGTGAATTTATAATTGTTTAATCTTTTAGCAGTAGTTTCAACAACAGGCACTACTAGGCAATTAACTATTGAATAATCTATCTTCAAATTAATAATTAATTATGAATTTTTATGGCCAAAAAGAAATAATTTTGAATTCCATTCCCACCTTTTAGAATCACTTTAAATTAAATTAACACCAATTAATATAATAATAATAAAACAAGAACACTAACACTAACATGAAGAGGTTTTTTTTATCATTGAACTTAAGATATGGTAAGGATTTAATACCAAAGAAGTGTGTGTTTATATCCATCAATATTCCCCTAATTAATCAGAGAAACTAAATTTAATTAAAATTGAAACTTGAATTCTAATATTTGTAATTTTTCTCTGGACACATTAGTTTGCCATTCATCTGAAAATGTTGAGCAAAATGTGATTATGTTGCCATGATGATGCCACAACTATTAGGCCATAGCTAGCTCCAAACCACATGTTAGAAGATAATGGGCTTCACTTTTTCATATCCTGCAAAAGCAGCAATATGATTTAATTTCTTTCTTTTTTCAGATTGTAGTGTGTAGCCCACCACCCTGCCCCGGAGATGACTTTACTAAACATCAAAAGCAATTGATGATATGCAGAGGAGAATCTGCTGACTTGTCAGCTTAGATGGCTGGACCGCGTACCGCCACCTATGCTCGGCACTTGGTCTAGCACAAGGCAGCACAGCCTTTGGTCTTTATTCCACACTCTTCGCGTGGTAGCCTTGTGGCAGAAACAGGCTATTCACCACCACTACCAACACCACCATCTATATAAGCACTTACGGATGGCTCTCAAATCCAAACCAAGTTACATACTGAATTTGAGCATAATTCAACGCCAAACACAAGCCACCATTAGACCCATTTTTAAACCCCAGCTCCTCCTTTGTTACAGAAGTAGAACGAAAATGTCGCCTTTATCCAAGGTTGTTGCTTCATGGTGCAAGAAGCATGCAGATGGAGATGATGATGACAATGATTTTGACTATGCTCCCGCAGCATGCATGGAAGGCAATGGCGACGATGATGATGGAGACTATGACGTTGCTCCAGCAGCTTCTCTCGAGGGCGATGATGATGACGATGGCAGCTATGATTATGCTCCAGCTGCATGATTGGAGTGAGGTTTATGAGTGCCCCTTACCGTGGGGTTTCTAACCCAAAACTTTTTGCAATTCTACTATGGAGTGAGGTTTATGAGTGCACCCCCCCCCCGGTGCGGCTTTAAAGCACCTTGTGATTTTGGGTTTGTAAGGATTATTTTAATTAAATGATATTCAAGGAAAACATGGGATCGTATTCTATGTCAGCTATCGTTATTATTTTAGCAATCTGTGACAAACGTGGAAGCAATTAAATAATTTATTGCAGTTTTGTACTTTAGCATAATCCATTGTTTTAAAAGAATGTTTTCTTATCTGTTGGTGTTATGGTAAATATCAGTCAAACAAGTCAATGTAGAGCTAATTAATCACTGGTTTGATGGGATCCTAAAAGGTCAGACTCTAAACTTGAAAAAAAAATCTAATAACTGATATTGTTGCTTTTTTATTTTTTAAAAGTACTTGTGTTTTAAGGCATATCTAAATATAAGTAAGACTGTAAGAGAAGATAAATAAAGCTGGTTGTTTTCATGTTCCAATCAAAAGCAGATGCTGACACTATGGAAGGGCATTATGAAAAATTCCCAAGGTAGGTTAATAAAATCTTGCGGGCCGATTAGGCGGGCAGTGGGGGATGGTAAAAGTGTTTTATTTTGGCACGATTGCTGGTTCGCGGATAAGGAGTTGAAGTTGCTTTTCTCGAGGCTTTATGGAATAGCATCGTTGAAATGGGTTACTGTGGCAGATGTGTATGGGAATCAATACTGTACTAAGATTGATTGGAATAAGCTTGGCAAAAGTATTATATAAATTTTGTATTAAAAATTAAATTGTATTTTTTATTATAAAATTGTTAAATCAATTTCAAGAGGAAATTGCTCTTTTGCTAAAAATTATATTCATTTCTAATGTTAAGTGATGATATTATGTTAATGTGTTTACTTAAAAAATTTTATCAATTTCACTATTTGTTAAAACTTCTTTCATTTCTTTTGTTAAAATTTTTATCCATCCATTTTACTTGAACTAGTCCCTCCAAGTCAATATGAGATACACATGACATGCTACTTGTCATTGTTTGGTTGTTGCATCAGCCACACGTCAACATTTAACAGAAAAAGTTGAAGAAATTTTTAATAAAAAAGAATAGTTTGCTCTTTTATCTAATATATATGGACTAATCTATCAATTTTTTGAGTAGAGAGGACAAATGTAATACGATTTCTTAGTATAGAGCTTCTATGGTATTTTTACCGAGTAAGATTTTTATAAAAGATTTTTATAAAGGAGTTGTTCAAATAAATGTAGATCATGTACTAATCGAATTATCTGGATTAGAGATACGGCTGGGAATTTTTTAGTTAAGAGGCTAACTTTGTTAATGGCAGAGGAGATTGAACAACATTGTGATTTGGGATTTGGAAAATTGTGGATTTTATTGATACCGTCGAAGGTGAAGGCTTTTTAGTTGCTTGTCATTCAGAGAATCCCTACGAAATATTTTCTTACGAAGAGAGGGATTAAGCTGAGTTTGAATAAGCTTTAATGCTGTGGGTGTAACAAGTTCGAAGAGACTGGCCCTGTCTCTAACACGGTATGTGATCATGTATATGAATCCTAGTCATCATATACCATATCAGTTTCTTCAAATAAATGTTAGCTGAAAGGAAAAATATAGCCGCTAGGAAAGGCCAGCAATTGTTTAGCAGATCCATGAATATTACTAAACTCATGCCTTTGTGTGAACTTCAGATGATAATCTTAACTTCTAAAATCAGATGCTAAAATGATACATATGAAATGATTCTATGGGATAAAACTACAAAATTATATATAAAATATTTTACGATTTTTTTATAAATAAAAACATTCAAAAATCATAAAAATCTAACTCAAATAAATTTTCGAGTTAAAGATGGTTCCATCAATGTCTCTAAGAATAAATACCCACAAATACCTTTCACTAGAAAACCGAAAATGACAACAACAGGAGGAGAAAAAGACCAGACAGAGAATCAATCATTTTGTTACATTTATTCATTACATATACTTCAATATTAATGTAAAAGTATTGACTTTTTTTTTTTGGCTTTGCAACGAAGCCAGCTAAGATTTAACGCGGTTTTTTATGTCACAAGCATCACACGCTCCGAATTTCCTATGACACGAATCGCCTCGTGTTCCTCTCTATATAAACCTCTGCCTATCTCCCCACCAGGTTCAACCCAAAAGTCTCCCACTGGTGGTTCAAAGTCAAAAGTCAAAAACCAAACGCTCCTTTCTCACATATCTTGGGATATCATCATCATGAGTAGCTCAAAGTCATGTGTCATCATGCATGATGCTGTTGCTGATAATATTAAAAAGTTTCAAAGCAGCTCAAACATGAACATCATCATGTACGTTGAGGGTGTACATGTTATTTCAAACTCAAATTTATCGGCTAAACATGATTATGCTCCAGCGCCAGCTTAATTTTAAGGGGTTATAGTAACATTATCAAACCCTAGTTATAGTTTTTGCAATGCTCTAAAACCCTAGTTAGTATGTTGTACTGTATGTTTTTAGGTTTTTCTTTTTGGAGTTAATATGCATGCATGCATGATGTAATCTTACGATAATAGATAGCAATATATATTGTCGTTAATCTATATATAAATTGGTTTTCTTTATTCATGTAGGATGAGAAATTTTAGTACAGTCGTGCGGGAATTTTGAATAAATAATTTATTTTATTATTAAGTAATCAAAAGATTGAACTTTTTTTTTATATAATAGAGTCGAATGATTAAGAGATGTCACATAAATTAATTAACCCAACATATGCTAGCAAATATATATATATATTTTTAATCAAAAACCTGATGATTGACTCCACCAACACAGCTTATGCGATGCTAATCATTTAATTAATTATTAGTTATTAATAATAAATAGATATCATGGTGGACTATTTTTTTGGAGTTGTATATGATGACTCAAAGTCCATGCATTTCTACGTGCAATATGCTTGTGAAATGTTGTATGATATGTACTTTGTACAACTCATGAACCAATATGGCAATATCCAATTTTTTGCCTATTTTTTCATTAATTAATTTCCTACTAACCTATAAATTAGGAGCAAATACTAATAAGTATATATGTGAAATATAAATTTAAAAGAAAAACGGTTTTTTTTAAAATAAGAATAAAAATCAGTGTAGGAGAAATGAGGCTAATTAATTCAGTCTTAAGATAAAATATTATTTGTTTAATAAATAATTTTATTTACTTTTATTTTTTAAAATATCGTATATTTTAATGCAATATCAAGCTTATTCATGATAAACACAAACATTTGATAAGATTTAATTATATATACTTTTCCCCTTTTTATATATCTTTAATACAATGTATTAGTACTATTATTAATAACATGACTGTGTTTTTTTATGTTCTTGGTGTGATTTTTTACTCGCAATTTTAGAATAATTGAAATTCAAAAGCTTTTTCCGTCCCTATAAATATAAAAGAATCAATGAAAAAAAAAGGTTAAAAGATGATATTATTGGGTGGAAAATCCACAAGTATCAAACATAAAGAGTAAAAACAGGGGAAATATCAAACAGAAAGGTATTTTTTTATGTAAAATAGAAAAATAATTATGTGAAACAAAAATGTTAATCTTTTTAATATCAAGAGTTAAAGTGATACACATTTAATCATATATATTATTTTTTTTTAAAATTTACCCACATAATGAGTGTGAGTTGTAATATAATCTAATTTATGAAAAAAATGTAAATTATTTTTTCGAGTGCGCGCATTATCCTCCTATTTATGGAATAAGAAGGGGATATGGGTAGTTTTAGGCATTACATCAAAAAGAGCAAATATAATCAAAATCAGATTGTTCAAAAAAATATTAAATATTAAACCTAATTTTATTTTTAATAAGATAACTTATCAAAACACACCATTTTAATTAAACAAGTGTGGGCTTAAATTTTGTAGCATTTTGATTTTCTTATATAAAAGAATTCCAACAAGTAGCAGTAGCAGGCAAATAACTATTGAATAATCTATCCTCAAACTAATAATTATTTTGCTTTCCTATCTGAATACCTTTTAGAATCACTTTAAAATAAATCAACAGTGTAAATCCCTCAAAAGCCTTCCAATTTGTTAAATATAAAAGATTAAGACTAATTAATAAGACAAGATCATGAAGATGTTTTCTTTAATCTTTATCAGATTTATTCCGCCCAGTTGAAATTAAGATATTCTGAGGATTTAATACCAAACAAGTTTGTGTTTGTCTAATTAATCAAAAAAAAAAGCATCAACCATTATCATTATTATGTGGTTTGTTAAATCGAAATTTAGTTAACTCGAATTCAAACCTTCTTTTTAATCTCATGATTCATTTGAAAATGTCGAGCAAAATGAACGAAATCAAAAATAAGAATAATAAATTGAGATAACAAATAAGATTTTAAATCAAATAATTATTTTTATTTTACAATAAAAATAGTCAAAGATAGTTGTTGAATTAAACTTACAACATTAAACCACCCGGTAATTAAAGATAAAATTAATTTTATTAATGATTTGATAAGATGGTTCTTGAATTAAAATTAATTTTTTTAATTACAAAATTATAAATATATGTTTGTGCAATTACAAAATAGAATCCGCATAACAAATGAAGAATCGAAAAGACTTATTTTTTTGCAAATCCATGTAGTTGATTATTTAATGTTGTAGATTTAATCCCTTCAATTCAATATATTTGATTATTTAGTTGGAAAACTATCCCATATATAGTTAATGGAATTTTTTAAACTTTTATACATAAATAACTCCAACACTTGTCATAATTTTAATCATATATAGCTCTGGAATCTAAAAACTCTACAAGTCGTATATCAAATAATTACTCGTAGTTTAATTCAAGAACCTTATTGTCAAACTCAACTTAAATATTAGCATGAGAAAATCTTCGATTATTTTTATTTTTATATTTTATAATTCAAAATAATGAATTGATTTAATTTATTATTTATTATTTTTTTACCAAGTCCTACCATTAATATCAAATTAAAAAATAATTACAAAAATACAAGAAGAGAAGAGAAAAACGCGTGGCTGAAGGGGGCACAAATGGGGACATGGGGGAGGGGGCAGAAGATTTACGTTCGAGCAAAATGTGATTATGTTGCCATGATGATACCACAACTATTTGGCCATAGCTAGCTCCAAACCACATGTTAGAAGATAATGAGCTTCACTTTTTCATATCCTGCGAAAGCAGCAAAATGATTTAATTTTTTTTTTAGATTCTAATGTGTAGCCCACCACCCTGCCCCAAAGATGACTTTACTAACATCAAAGGCCATTGATGATATGCAGAGGAGAATCTGCTGATTTGTCACCTTAGGAGGCTGGACCGCGTACCGCCACCCATGCTCGGCACTTGGGCTAGCACAAGGCAGCACAACTTTTCGTCTTTATTCCACACTCTTCGCGTGGTAGCCTTGTGGCAGAAAGAGGCTATTCACCACCTCTACCAACACCACCATCTATATATGCACTTATGGCATCCTTTCAAACCCAACTCAAGTTTCAGATTGAATTTTAGTATAATTCAACCACAACCACAAGCCACCACTAGACCCATTTTGAAACAGTTCCTCCTTTGTTACAGTACAGAAGTAGAAGGAAAATGTCAGCTTTATCCAAGGTTGTTGCTTCATGGTGCAAGAAGCATGTAGATGGAGACGATGATGACAATGATTTTGACTATGCTCCCGCAGCATGCATGGAAGGCGATGGCGACGATGATGATGGAGACTATGACTATGCTCCAGCAGCTTCTCTCGAGGGTGATGATGATGATAATGGCAGCTATGATTTTGCTCCAGCGGCATGAGTGAATATAAATAGTTAGTCCTTATGCTATTTGCTCTTAACAGCATCAAACCCTAATCATGGGGTTTCTAACCCAAAACTTCTTGCAATTCTATTATGGAGTAAATTCTATGAGCGGCCCCCGATTGTGCAAATTTAAAGCACCTTATGATTGTGGGATTTTAAGGATTATTTTAAATGATATTCATGGAAAACATGGGATTATTTTAAATAATTTACGAATGTTATATCGTTTACGTTTAAGGATGATGATGATGATAGATGGCCATCATCACTATATTATATATTAACTACTCAACTAGCACTTTGTTCAGGTTATCGTGGAAGAAATTAAATAATATTATCTCAGTTTTGTACTTAAGCATAATCCAATTTTTTTAAAAGAATGTTTTATTGTCTGTTGGTGTCTTGGTAAATATCAGTCAAGCAAGTCAATGTAGAGCTAATTAATTACTGTTTCGTTAGGCCAAGAGGTCCAATCCAATGTTATTATTTTACATTAAAACCGAAAAATAATAATCAAAAGTGCTCGTGTTAAACTCATATCTAAATACGAGTACGAGAATATTGTAAATTTGTAATGATATACCAAAGCACCTGAAAATGGAGCTTAAAAATCTCTCAACACACGATGAGTTTGAAGGACTACGGCATAATATTCCTAAACAAACAACAGGATTATTTATCTTCAACTACATGTTAGCAGAAAAAGATACCTGCTAGGAAAGGCCATAGTTGTTTAGGAGATCCACGAATATCAGCAATTCAATGAATATATGCCATGAGCTATTATGAAATTAAGAAAAGAAAATTCTTAACAAAAATCTGATTTCAATGTAGGTTCCCCTCCTAATAAACAATAGTTTACAAATTTCAGTCAAAATCTCAACATACTAGGGAATAGAATGTAACAGTCCAATTTTTAGTGGTGTCGAAATTTAACAGTGGTTTGAGACCACTAAATCCGACAAGTGAGCTCGTAAATTTTATTATATAGTGGTTATGAATCGATTTTGAATTTAGGAAGCTTATGAATTAGTGAATTTATACTTTAGAAATATTTATTAGATTAATTAGTTTTGAAAACGAGGTATCGAGACCTCGATTTTATAAATCGAGCTGTAAATATTTTTATAAATATTTATAGAGTGTCATTAAGGTAGTATTAAAGTTTCGTTAGCAAATTTTAATGTTTCGATAGTTAATTAACTAAAAAGAACTAAATTGAAAAAGGTCCAAAACTTGCTAATTAAAGAAATAGCGATTAAATGACTTAATTAATGAACAAACGAGGACTTAAGGAGAAATTATACCTATATTAAAGGCATGACGCGGCATAAGCTGAAAAGAAAACAAAAATCATGTGATTAAAGGGTAAAATTGTAAATTTTATGAAATTAACTTAAATAAATTGAATTCTAAACTTTTCTAGGCTATTCTTCTTCTAATTTTCAGTCCAAAAACGTCATTGAAGGTATTCTAAGCTGGTTTTTCATATTTTTGCATCATGTGAGTTCAATTCTTGCTCTTTTCTTGTAATTTTTGCGTTTTTAAGACTTTTACAATTAGGTCCAACTATCTAATTCATTAATTTTTGATTTTATGGGTAATTTTTAAAGTTACCATTTATGATTTCTGGATTTTTATGATGAATTAATATGGATTTTAAGTTTTAATTTTGTTATATGATGATTTTATCAAGTAATTTCAATAGAAATTGATTTTAGGACCAAATTGTGAAAAATATTAAATGTTAGGGTTTGGTATTGAATTATGTTTATTAAAGTCTGTGTAATAGCTTATAATATTTAGATAAAGTTTTAATTGAGAAAAATTAGCTCGTTTGATGAGTTAATTGGTGAGGGACTAAATTGCAAAAACTGTAAAAGTTGGGGTAATTGCATAATTTCGAAATTTGAAGGGTATAAATTGTGAAGTGGACTGAGATTGAAATATATGCTAATGAATGAAAAGTTTTATATTCTAGATCAAGAGCTCGTAGATCAACGAGAAAAATGGAAATTAGCCGAGTAGTCTCTAAACTATTACCAATTTTACAATCCAACCCAGGTAAGTTCATATAGTTAAACTTTCATGATTATTTGTTAATTTAGGAATGGTATAATATATTTATTAATATTTTGTTGTTGAAATTAATATTATTCTAAAAGTATGAAAATTTGAATTGAATGTTTTAAACTAGTAGAACGCAGGATTGAGTACGATCGTTCCATGGCAAAGAATGAATTGACGAATAAGACCATGGTTGGACCATGGCAATGTTTAATGAAAAGACCATAACTGAGTTATGACACTTTGAATGTAAGACCATGGTTGGACCATGGCAGTATAGATACATGTGTAAGACCATAACTGGGCTATGGCATTCTGATGATAAGACCATAATTGGGTTATGACACTACAAATGTAAGACCATAGCTGGGCTATGACATTCTGATGATAAGACCATAACTGGGTTATGACACTACAAATGTAAGATCATGGCAGGGACATGGCAATGTATGTGTAAGACCATAATTGGACTATAGCACAAAAAGAACGATGTACTCATATTTGTAAGTTGTTCTTCGATTCAGTAAGAAATGGTAAGAGACTTATGTGATTGAATTGAAAGATTTATAGATTATTATTGATATTGATCTGAAGGAAGTGTGTTTATTGATTATATTGTATTTGATAGGGAAAAATGTATGATTTATTTACAATTTAATTTATTATATTATATTAAGTTCGGTAAAATCAATGTTTAACCTATTGAACTTACTAAGCTTCATTAAGCTTACTCGTGTTGTTTAATGTTCTTGTAGATTAACGTGTAGTCGAAAGATCAGATCAACACATCAAGTTACACTATCCAGTTTAATTTAGTAGTTTTTGCAATGTAAATTTTGGTTTATATGGTATGTATAGGGTTGAATTGGCAATGATATAATTTGAAATGTGGTTGTGAATTATATATATTGTATGTATGTTTACGTAATTAGTAGTAGAATTTGATAAATCAATGAAATGAGTTAAATAGGTAGGTATAAGTAAATGAAATTTGTGATGTTATGTCATGTTGAGAACATGTTTTAGTTTGTATTGATTGCTTGGTTAGGATATATTAGTGTATGTGAATGTTGAGTACAGGTTAATGTCAAAATGGGTGAGAAAAGTGGCCTTAAAATGACCTATTTTCGTCCACATGGGCAGAGACACGGGTGTGTGTCTCAGCTATGTCTGACACACGGCCTGGTACATGGGCGTGTGGCTTGGCCGTGTGACCTCTGCACCTTAATTTCATAAATTAGTTACCCACACGGCCTGGCACGCGAGCATGTGACTTGGCCGTGTGACCCAAGTCAAATAGTTATACGGGTAAGGACATGAGCTAGGACATAGCCGTGTGCCTTATATTAAATGCCCACACGGGCGTGTCTCCTGGCCGTGTGAGTCACACGGCCACACGGGCGTGTGTTCCCTACTTCTAAGAAAATTTTTGAGATTTTAGGAAAAATTCCCTGAGTACCCGGTTTAGTCCCGATTCACTTCTAAGGTGAATATTGGACCTCGAGGGTAACACCCCTAACCCTTATCCGTCACCGAAATAGGGTTACAGAGCATTACCGAACTTTACGAATTAAATACGAACATTTCCCAACATTTGTTACACATACTAAGAATCAATCATATAACACTCATATTGTCCCTTAGATAAACCCTCGATGCCCAATATTCACCTTAGAATTGAATCGGGATTAAACCGGGTACTCAAGGAATTTTTTCCAAAATCTCAAAAATTTTCTTAAAAGCGGAAGACACACAGCCAGACTACACGCCCATGTGCTAGGCCGTGTGTCAGACATGGCTGAGACACACGCCCGTGTCCCTGCCCATGTGGACGAAAATAGGTCATTTTAAGGCCACTTTTCTCACCCATTTTGACATTACCTGCACTCAACATTCACATACACCAATATATCCCAACCAAGCAATCAATACAAACTAAAACATGTTCTCAACATGACATAACATCACAAATATTTCATTTACTTATACCTACCTATTTAACTCATTTCATTGATTTATCGAATTCTACTACTAATTACATAAACATACATACAATATATATATTATTTACAACCACATTTCAAATTATATAATTGCCAATTCAACCTTATACATGTCATATAAACCAAAATTTACATTGTAAAAACTGGATTAAACTGGATTATACCTACCTATTTAACTCATTTCATTGATTTATCGAATTCTACTACTAATTACATAAACATACATACAATATATATATTATTTACAACCACATTTCAAATTATATCATTGCCAATTCAACCTTATACATGTCATATAAACCAAAATTTACATTGTAAAAACTGGATTAAACTGGATAGTGTAGCTTGATGTGTTGGTCCGATCTTCCGACTACACGTTAATCTATAAGAATAATAAACAACACGAGTAAGCTTAATGAAGCTTAGTAAGTTCAATAGGTTAAACATTGATCTTACCGAACTTAATATAATATAATAAATTAAATTGTAAATAAATCATACATTTTTCCCTGTCAAATACAATATAATCATTAAACACACTTCCTTCTGATCAATATCAATAATAATCTATAAATCTTTCAATTCAATCACATAAGTCTCTTACAATTTCTTACTAAATCAAAGAACGGCTTACGAATATGAGTGTATCGTTCTTTTTGTGCCATATTTTAACTATGGTCTTACACATGCATTACCATGTCCCTGCCATGGTCTTACATTTGTAGTGTCATAACCCAGTTATGGTCTTATGATTAGAATGTCATAGCCCAGCTATAGTATTACACGTATCTATATTGTCATTATCCAACCATGGTCTTACATTCAAAGTGCCATAACCCAGTTATGGTCTTTTCATTAAAATGTTATAGCCCAGCTATGGTCTTATATTTAAACATTGTCATGGTCCAACCATGATCTTATCTGTCAATTCATTCTTTGTCACGGAACAATCGTACTCAATCCTGCATTCTACTCATTTTAAACATTCAATTCAATTTTCATACTTTTACAATAATCTTAATTTCAACAACAAAATATGAATAAATACATTATATCATTCCTAAATTAACAAATAATCATGAAAGTTTAACCATATGAACTTACCTGGGTTGGATTGTAAAATTGGTAGTAGTTTAGAGACTACTCGGTTAATTTCCCTTTTTCTCGTTGATCTACGAGATATTGATCTAGAATGTAAAATTTTCATTCATTAGCATATATTTCAATTTCAGTCCACTTCACAATTTATACCTTTCAAATTTTGAAATTACACAATTTCCTTAACTTTTACAATTTTTGTAATTTAGTCCCTCACCAATTAACTCATCAAATGAGATAAATTTTCTCAGTTAACACTTTATCTAAATATTATAAGCTATTACACAGCCTTTAATAAATATAATTTAATATCAAACCCTAATATTTAATCTTTTTCACAATTTGGTTCTAAAACCAATTTCTATTGAAATTACTTGATAAGATCTTCATATAACAAAATTAAAACTTCAAATCCATGTTAATTAATCATAAAAATCCATCATTAATCAATGTTAACTTTCAAAATTACCCATAAAATCAAAAACTAATGCATTAGATAGTTGGACCTAATTGTAAAAGTCTTAAATACACAAAAATTACAAGAAAAGAGTAATAATTGAACTCACATGATGAAAAAATATGAAAAACCAGCTTAGAGGACCTTTAATGACATTTTTGGATTGAAAATTAGAAAAATAATAGCCTATAAAAATTTAAAATTCAATTTATTTAAGTTAATTTCACAAAATTTACAATTTTGCCCTTTAATCACATGATTTTTGTTTTCTTTTCTGCTTATGCTGCCTCATGCCTTTATGTTAGGCATAATTTCTACTTAATTCCTCCTTTGTTCATTAATTAAGCCATTTAATCACTATTTCTTTAATTAGTAAGTTTTTCATCTTTTTCAATTTAGTCTTTTTTAGTTAATTAACTATCGAAACGTTAAAATTTTCTAACGAAACTTTAATACTATCTTAATGTCACTCCGTAAATATTTATAAAAATATTTACAGCTCGATTTATAAAATCGAGGTCTCGATACCTTGTTTTCAAAACCAATTAATTTAACAAATATTTCTAAAGCATAATTCACTAATTTATAAGCCTTCCTAAATTCACAATCGACTCATAAACACTATATAATAAAATTTACGAACTCACTTGTCAAATTTAGTGGTCTCGAGCCACTGTTTCCGACACCACTGAAAATTGGGCTGTTACATCGAGGGTCCATCTAAAGAACAATATGAGTGTTATATGATTGATTCTTAGTATGTGTAACAAATGTTGGGAAATGTCCGTATTTAATTCGTAAAGTTCGGTAATGCTCCGTAACCTTATTCCAATGACAGATAATGGTTAGGGGTGTTACATGGAACATGCTGGACAACCCAGTTTTCCATTTTTCTCCATCTAATATAAACTAAACGAGAGGGAGAAATTTTGACAACTTCAAATTAAGAATACGGACACAATGTTATTGTCTCTACAGAGTGGAATACTTTGCTTCAAATTTTACCAGCCGTTGAGCCATTCGTAGTCCCATCTCAACATTCCCATTGGTCCTGCAAGCACTAAGCAAGGAACCATGAAGGGGCACAATGGTTTCATTATCTATGCTTTGGCAAATCTTGTGCTTATGTATATTTTGAGTGGATACATTAATTTGACCTTCATCTGAAAACGTTGAGAAAAATAGGCCACCACTGTTTGACTTTAGCTAGTTCCAAATCACATTTTAGAAGATAATGAGCCTCACTTTTCATATCCTGCGAAATCTGCCATATGATTTTTTCGGTTTGTTTTGTCACTGTCTAGGCCACCACCATGTCCTAAAGGATCTTACACTTGGCCCTACGCATACACCCAAAGATGACTTTACTAAACATCAAAGGCCATTTATAAGATGCAGAGGACAATTTGCTGAGTTGCCAGATACTCAGCTTAGATGGCTGGACCACGTAGCGTCACCCGAGCTCGGCATTTGGTCTTGCACAAGGCAGCACGACCTTTGGTCTTTAGTCCACACTCTTCGCGTGCTAGCCTTGAGGCATAAAGAGGTTATCCACCATCTCTACCAAGACCACCATCTATATAAGCACTTCTGGAATCCTTTCAAACCCAGTACAAGTTACGGATTGAATAATTCAACCCCAAACACAATCCACCATCAAACCAGCTGACCTTAGAAATAAACCAAAGTTCCATTTTTAAACCCCCTGCTCTCCCCATTCCTACTTCGTAACGGAAGCAGTACAAAGAAAATGTCACCATTTTCCAAGGTTGTTGCTTCATCGTGCAAGAAGCATGTAGATGGAGATTATGATGACAATGATGGATTTGACTATGCTCCCATAGCATGCATGGAAGGAAATGGCGATGATGATGATGATGATGATGACTATGACTATGCCCCTGCAGCTTCTCTGGATGGTGATGATGATAATGACAGCTATGATTATGCTCCTGCTGCATGAGTAGATAAATAGTTCGTACTTATGCTATTTACTCTTAACAGCATCAAACCCTAATAACGGGGTTTCTAACCCAAAACTTTTTGCATTTCTATTATGGAGTAAGGTCTATGAGTGGACCCCCATGTGCTGATTTAAAGCTCCTTATGATTGTGACATTTAACGAAAACATGGGATGTATTTTATGTCAGCTATCGTTATTATTTTAGCAATCAGTGACAAATGTTAATCTCATGCATTTTATATGTTTACTGATAATGATAGATGGTCACCATCACTACATCATCAACTACTCAACTAGAGCTTTGGGAGGTTGCAGTGGAAGAAATTAAATAATATTATTGCAGTTTTGTACTTAAGCATAATCCAATTTTTTAAAAGAATGTTTTCTTGTCTGTTGGTGTTATGGTAATATCAGTCCAGCAAGTCAATGTAGAGCTAATTAATTACTGGTTTTATGGGGCTCAAAAGGTACAATCCAACTTTTATTTTTTTCAAAGTAATCGTGTCCGACACATATCCAAATATGAGTGCAAGGATTGAAAAAAAAAAAACTGAACAAATGCATGTCAGACAGAGGAGACTCACACCCGAGTCTGAATCAATTCGGTTGCAATGGTATAATAAACCCAACGAGCAGGCACCTCAAATGGAGATTAAAAGTTTGACCTTACCAGGCAAGCCCTGTCTCTTAACACGTTATGTGCAAACTCAATCCTAGAAGACCATGTAGGCAAAAGTTGAACTACGTAGATGAATCCTTGTGCCACATAGCATTATCAGTTTCTCCGTAATTAATTTAAAGGACTACGGCATAATATTACTAAACAGATCACAACTGGAATATGTAACTTCAAATACAAGTTAGCAGAAAGGAGAGAGATACCTGCTAGGAAAGGCCGGCAATTGCTTAGGAGATCCATGAATATTAGCAATTCAATGCAGACAAGTAAACAACAATGAAAAAGAAATCCACAACCAAACATTAATATATGGCATGAACTCTTAAGAAATTAGCCAAAGAAAAATCTTAACAAAAATCTGGTTTCAATATAGATTTCCCTGTTAATAAACAATAGTTCACAGATTTCAGTCAAAACTCATATTCCTATGAACATGATGTTAGTGTCTGCACTGAGTTGACAATTGTAAAATCATGCCTTTGTGTAATATTCAGATGATGATTTTAACATCTAAATCTGATACTAAATTTTAACAAGATACATGAAATGATTCTGTTGGATCAAACCTAATGGAGATGTTGAATGACGCGTGTTCCACCACAGACTTGGAGCAAATTTAAGCGTGCCTGTTAACTGTTATGAAAACCTGCTTGAACAAGAAACCCAACCAGTAGTCCAATTGCCTCTTCTTGAAAATTTTGATTCCCCAACTTGGATTTTTTTTAAGCGACTGCTTTATGATTGAGTTATTGCACCATTGACTTTAATTGAGCTACAGCCAGGCACCTTTTTGACTCCAAGATCTTTCATCTTTTCTCTAACCTTTTTTACATCTTCCCATCTATCAGCAGATGCATAGATATTGGACAGAAGTGTATGAACGCTTGAATCACTTGATTGAATTTCTACTAGCCGTTGAGCCATTCGTTCTCCCATCTCAACATTGCCATAGGTCCTGCAAGCACTAAGCAATGAACCATAAAGGGGCACAATGGTTTCATTATCTTTGCCTGGTATATCATCTATCAACTTCTCTACTTCAACTAACAGTCCAGCTCGACAAAGTAGGTCAATCAAACACGCATAGTGTTCCAACTTTGGCTCCATATGATACACTTTTGATATGGAATCAAAAACCTTACGACCTTCTTCAACCAATCCTCCATGACTACAAGCACTTAAAACACCTATAAAGGTGATATCATCAGGTTTTTCATTGGTTTGTTCCATTTCCGAGAATAACTCAAGTGCCTTGCTTGTTTCCCCGTTAACTGCCATCCCGCATATAATTGAAGTCCAAGAGGCAGTATCCCTTTTTCTCAACCCATAGAATATCTCCAGAGCTTTCTCAATGCAGCCACACTTTGCATACATTTCGATAAGAGCTGTACCAACAACAGTGTCTAGAACAATACTATTTTCATTAAGGTAACCATGAATCCATTTCCCTTGCTCAAGAGCTCCCAACTTAGCACAACCTGTTAGGAGAGAAACCAAAACAAACTTATCTGGTTTAACCCTTTGGGCCTGCATTTCTTGAAACAGTCCAACTGCCTCATCAAAACAGTTGAATTGCACATAACCATTAATCATGGCTGTCCAAAGAACTACATCCCTAACTGGACTTCTCTCAAATAACCGTCTAGCTTCAACCAGCTGACCAACATTTACATAGCCAGAAACCATACTAGTCCAACAATTAACATTTTTACTCGGCATGTCATCAAAAAGTTTTCTGGCAATATCTAGACAACCACACTTGCAATACATGTCTAACAAAGCATTCCCCATTATAGTAGTCAATTCAAGTTCCTCCCTTGCATAATGGTCAATTTCCTTTCCAAGATCCAATCTTCCCAATGCCGTGCAAGCCGAAAGAGTACTAACAATTGTAGCCTCATTAGGCTTAACCAGACCCTCTTTTCTCATCAGCCCAAAAAGATTCACAGCATCTTCAAACTTCCCACACTTAACCAACCCAGAAATCAACACATTCCAGGCAACAACATCTCTTTGAGGCATTTCATCAAACAACTTCTTCGAACACCGAATCCGACCCACTTGAACATACATATCCATAAGTGAATTAACGACATAAGCATCAAACTCAAGCCCAGATTTTGCTACTAACCCATGAATCTTTTGACCTTCAAAAACAGCTCCCAAGCTTCCAATTGCCTTAAAAACGAAAGGATAGGTAAAACCATCGGGCCACAATCCTTGCTCTCTAAGCTTCCCAAAGACCAAGATTGCATTTTTATGACTACCCTTTTTCACAAACGTCTTGATCATCACATTGTAAATAAACAAAGATGGGTATTGAACGAGATTGAAGATCTTTTCAGCGTACCGAAAGGTTCCAAGAGTTGGGTCTGTACAAAAAGCTATGAGCTTGTTGAGAGTGTGGCTGTCTTGGTGTAGACCAAGTAGAAAGGTTTGGGCTTGGATTTGCTTAAGGTGGTTCATGGATTTGCAGCTTTTGAGAAGAGAGATGCATGATTGCTTGGTTAATGGAGAGTGAAACGAGAAAAGGCGTGGCTTTGATAAAATGTAATGGCGGGAAATGAAGTGAAATAACCGAAGCTGACTTTGAAGGAGCATCAGACTCGAGAGCTCAAGGATTTTATTATGTAACTGTTTATGAACTTGACTTGGGCTCTTAAAAAGAGATTTTTTTTTTTTACGCCCGCCTCAATATATAATTTGATTTTGATGCTGAAAAAGATTAAGACTTTTCTTTGGAATTTGCTTGAAGTTTGAATTTTCAAAATCCTTTGAAATTTGTCAAATATACTAAAATTTTGTATTTAGTGTTCAAAGTTTTATATAATAAGAATTAATATATTAATATTTTCAATAGTGAATATAAGAATTTGATTAAATTAATACTTCTACTATTAAATGAATCATGTTAATTTTTTTATTATTAAAAAATTAAATAATACTAAAGTGAAATAAGAATTAATATTTACAGCTTAAAAATTATGATTTATTGTTTAATATAGTTAATATATTTAAAGTTTTTATGGTTCAATAAATAATTTTTTTTAATTTATTTAAATTTTATTAACCGTATAAAAACTAATTTAATTCAATCCTATAATATAGCACTATATGATAAGGAATTATGCAGAGTCTAATTATTTTAGTTTTCTAATTAAAATGCGAGAGAAACTCAAAGGCTTCTTGAAAAGCTCCAGTGTGAGCCATTCTTATTCCTATAGGCTCCACACTGCAAGCCCGTAAAAGGCAATCAGTAATGGGCTTTAAAATACTCTCCCTGTACAATATTTAATTCAACTTTCTTTTGGCAGTAAATTCAAAGGAGGTATAGAGTAGAAATTTGACTTTTAAATAGTTGTTTGAGTTTTAAAATATTTTTTAATTATATTTAAAGTGATTTTTTATCTTTATAATTAAGTTTTGAATGTGATTTTTTTACAATTTTTAATTATAGTGTATATTATATTAACGAGACATTTAAATATACTAATTTTAAAACTCATAATTATATTTGTTTTATTGATGATGTATTAACACATCAAATGATACATCAATCTATATCGTGTATATATATAATGTAAAAAAGGTAACTAATTGTTTAGTTTCAAAATGTTTTTTAGTTATATTTAAAGTGAGTCATGTCTTTATTTTAAATATGGTTTTCTTATTATTTTTAATTAGAATTTATTTACAATTTTTAATGATAGTGTATAATTACATTAATGAAGTATTTAAATTTGTCAATTTTTTTAGTGGATACATTGTCTAAAATGTTAATTTTAAACTCATATTTCAAGACTCAAACTCGCCCAATTCATTTTTCAAGTTTTACATGTTTTATATTGTATTATTTTTATACATTATGTAATTTATAATAATATATAATATAAACATTAAAAAATTAAGATAACTATATATTAAATTAATATAAAATTATTAAATATTAAAATAAATATATTTTAATAAATAAAAAAGAAATAAAATGCGCGGATTCAAAATCCACTTAATTTAACCATTTTTAGTCAAAGATAAATTTGAAAAAAAATTTAAGCAAGTAAATATAAAATATGTTAATAGGTGGAAAATAAATTAATGGAACAATAACAATCAATAAATATCAGCATGTTAAAATTGTTTAGGCATTGTCATTGGTAGACGCTGTCGTATAGTCTGAAATCTGAAATCGTCCCTTCCTCTTCGATTTTTATTGAACCGTGGGAAAGTGGCTCCCTCTCTAAACCTCCCCTGTTCCTCTTGCGGAAATTAACCAATCAAAACAAGCGGACTCTGCTTTCTAGTACGACGCTACGCCTCTACCCCCCACCACTCTGTTCTCTTTCACAACCATTCATTTTCGATCTCAAAAGGCTTTCTCCAAGATCTCCCACTTCCTTGTCGGTGACTTCTCTGTTTCAATTTCTTTTATTTTGCTTCTTTAATCTGTTTTTTTCCTTTTACTTTGATTTGTTTAGATCAATATCTTAAATACCCACATCCCCATTCCCTCTCATCAAGTCCTCTTCTAGTTCACATCCTGTTACAATTCCCACTAATTCTTTTTTCAGATCCATTGATTTCATCTTGTCGATATTTGTTGTGAAAAATGTCAGCTATTCGATTTGATTCCACTAAGCAATACTATGCTACAAGTAGTTTGGTTGCGGGTTATGCACTTTGTTCAAGCTTGCTTGCTGTTATTAACAAATTTGCAATCACCAAATTCAATTACCCAGGATTGTTAACTGCGTTACAGTACTTAACTTCTGCTTTAGGAGTCTGGGTTTTGGGAAAGTTTGGGTTTTTACATCATGATGCTTTCACATGGGATACTGCCAAGAAGTTTTTGCCTGCTGCCATTGTCTTTTACCTCGCGATCTTCACAAACACCAATCTTTTGCGTCATGCCAATGTTGATACTTTTATAGTGTTTAGATCCTTGACACCCCTTTTGGTTGCATTAGCTGATACAACCTTTAGGAGACAACCGTGCCCTTCAAAGTTAACATTTATTTCCCTGTTGATCATTCTGGGTGGTGCTGTTGGGTATGTTGCCACTGATTCAGCATTTACCTTGACTGCATATTCATGGGCGTTCGCATATTTGGTGACAATTACTACTGAAATGGTGTATATTAAGCATATGGTGATGAATCTTGGGTTGAACACCTGGGGTTTTGTGTTGTACAACAACTTCTTGTCCTTGATGATGGCACCCATATTTTGGGTTTTGACTGGAGAATACAAAGAGGTTTTTGCTGCTTTGGGAGCCAATGGTGGGGATTGGTTTGAGCCTGTGGCATTTACCGCCGTATCTTTGTCGTGCTTGTTCGGTTTGCTCATTAGTTTCTTCGGATTTGCGGCTAGGAAGGCGATCTCCGCCACAGCATTTACCGTGACTGGTGTAGTGAATAAGTTTCTTACAGTTGTGATCAATGTGTTGATTTGGGATAAGCATGCTACTCCTTTCGGATTGGTCTGTCTCCTCTTCACGCTGGCAGGAGGGGTTCTTTATCAGCAGTCAGTTACTGGACCACCACGTGAGTCATCGGCATCTAAGCAGACCGGTGACGTAGACAAGAATGACGCTGATGAGAATCAAGATAAGAGTGTATCTGGTAAACATGCTTCTGTATGAGAAGTGTTATTTCTTAGTTTTCATGGTTTTAGCCTCTAAGAATACTGTTCGAATGTATGAATCTTTAGTACCCCTATTTTTGAAAGTACCTTTGCTGTGTTAGATCTCACAATCCCATGTCTAGAATTTAAACACGGTTAGCGCTTTATGCTTTAGCAATTTGGTGATTTACGAGTCATTATGCTTCATATTCATAATTGACCATATTGTCGCATTCTTTGTTGCTTAATGTACTAGTGGCTGGCTGGTTACAGTTTTCCATATATAGTCTTTGGCTCATTGATGGTTTTGAATATGTATTTTGTTGTGTCTTATTTACTTTTTCATTGTTGCCTTGGTTTAGATATTGATGTTGCTATCAGTTATAGGGTCCCGGATTAGTTTCAAGGACCTCTCTGAGTAAATCAACTTTCGGTACTTAAATCTTAATACCAACCAACATCGTATCTCTTTGATGAAAAAGAGGAAACAGAAGTAGACTAGAAAACCTTATGTCTTAGCTTGATTTTTGGACAGATCTTGTGTCTAATATGACTTGAATCGAGGGGTAAGCTTGATTGGCGTTGCGAAAGTGAAGAAGGCACCGACTCACTATGAAATTAACTGATGTTCTGATATTTTGCATAAATGCCAATGGTTTATCTCTGAGATCAATTACTGCTGAACCATTTTGTTAATTTTATTGTTTGGTATGCATTCTGCCATTTAACCTCTGGTCTTAGGAACTTGCTACTAGTTCATTTAGTAATGCATGATCGAGTCGGCTGCTATCGAGAACAGGGACGCCCAAATTAGTCAAGTTATTGCTTGTTTCAGCAACGTTGTTGTTCTAACCAATCCATTTCCACAGCTCTTCTTCTTTTGATTTATGTAAAGAACATGGTCTAGTTAGTACTGACGTCAGGGAAGCAATGTCCTTGGTCCTACACTCTAATACCCTAAGCTCTTATACCAACTGTCTAAGTTATAATCAATTTGCAAGGTATTGTCTGTCTTGATTATTTTTCTATGACGATTTTATCTATAAAGATATGAACACTCGAAGTCCAAATTACTGTGCTAAAAAAGTCCGATGAATCTCAAATTGAGGCCATCTTCCTTGGTTCCTGGAGCTCTTACAAAACATCCTCTTACCCATTTTCTTTGCCTGAAATTAGACAAGTTTCTTGCTTTTGTTACAGCCAATCAAATTCTATCTGGGAGTGCATTTTATCATAAACAACAGCTTCAAACATTACAAATCAACAGCTTTAATCCGCAGCCTTGTTTGCTTATCTGAGGCTGCACCCTATGATCAAAAGTCATGGTTTCCCACCAATCAAGCCAACCGCTGATTCACAATTTCCTTAAAAATTTGATCAAACAAGTATTTTTGGCTGAAGATTTTTATTTTTATTTATCTTTTATGTCCATTTTATTGTAGGTTAGAACTTGTGTTTTCTTTTATAAATGAAAAATACATTTATCATTACATCCTATACTTATCAGTGCTGAAGATATTTATTTATCGATCAGCGAGTTTGTTTTTTTCTCTCTTCGAATGGTAGTGGCTTTTAAAAAGGATCCGTTGCTCCACGTGACCTTTGTTGTTGTAGAAGATCCGAGGTGAGGTTAGTAGCGGAATCATTGGTTTCGGATCTGGACCAACACACTTAAAACACACACAAATACATATAATGTCTCCGTAATGGCCCTAAAGCTTTGTAAAAGGGAGATAAATGGGATAATGATAAATGATTAAAAAATGTTTCAAATGATATGAAGAACGTACTTATCCAAATATATATACATGATTTAAAACTCTAAGAATATTTTGTTGTTGATATTTGAGATTAGTTGGCTGACTCGAGCTTTATGAGACGTAATTTGAAGCATATATGTGTCCGGTAACTAAAATAGGATGTGTTGTATTTATATATAAACTTTGTGCTTTTTAAAATCAACATTTACGGGTAAATTACCATTAAAAGTCCTTTCTTTTTTAATAATTATCAAAATAGGCCCGGTAAATAATTATTTACCGGAATGGGCCTTACCGTAAAAACACGTCCTCAAGGGCGCGCTTTATCCACGTAGACAGAAAGCGCACTTATGTGGACGCGTTTTCCTGCCACGTCAGCACGTCCCTGGGGACGCGTTTTCCCCGCGCGTGATCAGTACCAACGGTCATTTTTTTGACCATTGGCCCCCCCAACGGTAAAAAAAAACTATAAATACCCCCCACCCCTTCATTTTTTTCACAAATTAATCATTTCTCAATTATTCTCTCAATTTCCTCTCAATTTGCTCTCAATTTCCTTCCAAATTTCTCTCAAATCCATATTTAATCTCAATTTGTGAGAAATCCCTATTTTTAATTTTTTTTAATTTTAATTTTTTTAATTTTTTTTAAATCGTAAAAATTTGTACGAATTTAGCAATGACCGGAGAATTGATTCGTCTTGATAACAAGCACATATCCGTCGAACAAATGAAAATGGTAAGTGTTAAATTTATTTTTTAAATATTATTTAAGATTTTTTTATTTATGCAATTTTAAATAATTATTAATTTATTATTTGTTATAAAAGTCTGTAGATCGGATATTGGAATGTTATATCTGTAATATGCATGGTCCTCCATCATTGTTGGTAGAGAATTACCTGCGGGAAGCGGGTTTTTGGCACGTGGAGACGGTAGGCCGGGGATGCAAGTTGGACCCGGAACTATTGATTGAGAGGTGGAGACTCGAGACGAGCACATTCCATCTTTCATGTGGAGAGTGCACTATCACTTTGGAAGATGTCAATCTAAAATTGAGATTGCCGGTGGACGGGTACCCAGGCACTGGGTCTGTTCAATCTGGTAATTGAGGAGCGGTGTAAGCTTTTGAGTGTTATTCCGAAGAAAATTAACAGAGGTCGGATCGAGATGAGCTGGTTACGAGACACATTCCCAGATCCGGATGATGATTCAACTGAAGTAGAAAGAATCTGATATGCTCGGGCATACATTATTCAGATAATTGGAGGTTATCTGATGCCGGACTTGTCATGGAACCTTGTACATCTAAGATGGCTGCTGAAACTCGTTGATTTTAGAGCAGCTGGTGAATTGAGTTGGGGGTCTGCCGTGTTGGCAACATTATATCGGCAGATGTGCAGGGCGACGCGACCGACTAAAGTGAAAATTGGAGGTTGTCTGTCACTACTGCAGTCATGGGCACAGTTTCGCTTTCCATTTTTACATCCTCGAGTGGACCACCCATATACATTCCTACTCATAACGAGGTAAATTTTATATTAGATTTTACAATTATTACGTAGATTTTTAAAAATAATAGTATGCTAAAAATTTATTTAATTAGGTGGAACCATCAGGCAAGTTATGCTCGATTACCTACCTTTCTTGAAGATATACGACTTCTATTAGACCAACAGTCGGAAGCATAAGTAAGCATTAAATAAAATTGATATTTTCATCATGAGCTAGTCGATTGGTATTTAGTATTTAGCATTTAGTATTATATATAACTAATATTTCTATCATGTTCATATAGTTTCAATGGACACCATACGAGGATCCGACAATTCGGGCAGTAATTTCGAATGAGTACTTTCAAAATCCAAACACTTGGCAAGTGAAAGTCGCGTTGATCAACTATGCGACCATGGAGATGCACCAATCAAACAGAGTGTTACGGCAATTTAGATGTAGACAATCGATTCCCGTGGCACCTGAGATGTTTGATGATCACCACAAAATCGACCTACTGCAATTGCATACGGATTGGCTGAGATTTTGGTCGTACTACATCCAAATGTGGAAAGATCAGTATGATTATATACCTACTCGAGAACCAATCATCGTTCCGGAGTTAGCGTGCATGCCGGAATACATGCCATGGTTTAAGATCCGTGGTAAGTCGTATTTACTGTCGGCAGAGGAGAGGCAGCGGCAATTACATGTCCAAAGGGAACGACGTGGGCCTTTAAATCCAAGACGAAGAGGCGACGACGCAGGCCCATCAACGAGGCCCAGATAATCACCCGGCCCATCATCAGCGGCCATTCAATCACCAGTCCCAACAAGAGCACCGACACAGTCACCCGACCCAGCAGTTCAACCGACGATACCCACGACACAACCTTTTCAAATGATGCCAGGTGCGTATCCTAGCCCTTTTATGTATCCTAACCCTTATATGTTTCCTTTTCTGAGTCCTATGATAGGTTGGAGTCAATGGCCCGGTTTATCTCCATTTTTCGTTACGCCGAGTGGACTGCCGATGTATATGCCAGCATTGCACGAGGGGCCGTTGGGGAGCTCTACTTTTTACCAATTCCCATCACCATATGGGTTTCAAACAGTTTCGCCGTTGGTGATGCAAACACCTCCATAGCCTCTATTCTATCAATGTGGCTCATCGTCCCAACACCAACAACCAGATACCCTACTAGAGGAACCAAAATTCCCGCCGGATCAACCATAACCCCCGCTGGAAGCTGGACAAATGAGGAATTCAGCGTGTAACCGTCGACGGCCGCCATGTGGCACTGAATCTGGTGGCCACGGAGATTGAGAAGCTATTTTAATATATTTGTACAAACATTTTGAATATTTTGATATTATTTGATGTAATACAATAGAAATTATTCTATATTATTTCATGTACTAAAATAGAAATTTACTTTTACACTTTTAATATAATAGATGTAAATTGTACGTATAACTCAATATACGGTGCTCCACTAGCGAGATGAGTCTGCACCATTGCTTCCAAGCTACGAGCACCTCTTATGTCGAACGAGTCATATGTCACCGGATAAACAGAAGAACAAAATCGATACGTAATAGATAGAACTTTCATTTGCGTCGTTCCGAATATTTTATGCCTAATTCTTTTACGAAGTTCTGTCAAATCTATGTTCTAGTTAAAAACCAGTCGCACTGTATTCTCTGATAAAAAAAACAACACTGTTCTCGGTGTGGCAAACCTCACCATTATAGTAAATAATAGCACTAATACGTTCACTCATCTTCAGTTTCTATCCTTTTTAGCCTCTCTAAATTTTTTTTGCTTTAACTTATTCAATCTGAGGGAAAATTTTTGCCTTATTTATAGTCAATCGGTAAACTCAATTGATGGACCAATTAGATAATTTAATTGATAAAAAAAGAGCAAAATTTATTTTGAAAGCAAAGAATTATTCTTGTAGAAATGCTTTACTTTGTTCAGAATTTTGTATGACATATAAACCTTACTTTTAATTTAATTTGCCTTTTTCTTTTTTAAAAAAATAATGTTTTTGGTAGATGGTTCTTCGAGTATAACATATGCATAAGTTAAAGCATCCTGCTTTACTTTGTTCAGAAATGCTTTACTTTTTTCAGTACTTCTGCTAATAAAGCATCCTGCTTAAAAACACCAAAACCCTAATTTAATTGATCTTTTCTTAAAAAATAATAAACACGAAAACTAGTCCAATTTTGAAAATTTTAAAAATAATTTAATTGACAAACCCTAAACTAAAGGTGCTCATGGGCCGGGCAAAAAATATGGGAGGGTTTGGGTAAAAATATAGGCTCGAATTATGGGTTTGAGCAAAAAAGGGCCGGGCCTCGGGCACCACTTTGTTGGCTCGAGCCCGGCACGGCACGGCCCGACCCGAATATATAATAAATAAATATTTTTTATTCTTTAATTTTAAAATATTTTTTTATTCTTTTTATTTTTAAAATAATTTTTTCGATGTTTATTAAAAAATGGGTCCGACCGGGCCAGGCTCGGGCTTATAAATTTTTTTCCCCGCCGAGCCTGGACAAAATTTTAGTCCCATATTTCGTGCAGGGCCGACCCCGGGCCTAGTAAGCAAGCCAAAAATTTTTTGGGCCCCGCCCGAACCAGGCCCTACCCGGCCCATGAACACCTCTACCCTAAACTCTAATCCATTATTTATTTAATTTTTAACCTTAAAACCCTAAACCTTAAACCCTAAAAGCAGTGAATCGGGCAAAACGCTCCCTCAGGAACGCGTTTTCCTGTCACGTACCTTGACATCGCGCTGACGTGGACGCACTTTCTAAGAAATGGGCCCATTCTGGTAAATAATTATTTACTGGGCCCATTTCGATAATTATTTTTAAAAAAGAGCTTTTAATAGTAATTTGTCCAATATTTACAGCAGATCATGCGTAATATTACTTACAAAATCTCTTTTCTTTTTTTTATTTTATTTCAGATTTCAATGGGATCCTATTCTCCTCATTCTTCATATGTTATTATTTTTGGATAACCAAAAAATATATAATCTAAGAAATTTAAATTGTTTGGTATTACTATGAACAATTTTGATAATTTTAATTTTTTAACATTTTATTCAAAATATGACCTTTCAGGTTATAAAAAATTTAATTATTTTTATTTAGACTACCATGATTTTATTCATAAATATTATTTCTTTTATTTTTCTTAATTGAAGTTTTGGATGGGTTATTTTATTTTTCATGAATCATGTGGCAATAAAACGAGAGGTGCAATAATAACGTGACGGTGTCAGCTAAAAGAACGGGAATGGGACACACAACTTAGGTGTCTGAACCAAACACAACATGTTCTCTGCACGAAAATGCTATTCAGCTATTGCTATTTGCTGGTCCCAATCCCCCTTTCTATTTTTTAAGCTCTAAACTATCATTCTTTTTCATTAATGTTTCAAGATATATATATTTATTTATTTTTAACAATATCTAATATTTAAATATTAAAAAACCTACATAAATAATATAAGAAATCCATATTATTATTTTTTGTTGTGTTAATTAAATTCGAGGTTTTGGGGGTTTGCAAACTGGTCCCAAATTCCATGTTCTGTACTGGACCACATAACAGCTTTGCCCCTTTTTCTTTAATGGGCGGATCCACTCAATCCTTTTTTTTAACCCTTTTCGATATCTTGTGTTTTCCTATACCTTTTTACTTTTCTACTATTCTGGCTTTAAATTATTTTCTCCTATTTAAGGCTTTTAGCCTTTTTCTAATTAATGGTCCGTTGTATTTTAACATTGATTTTGTTTTTGATATATATATTTTAACAATTCTACTATAAGTTCTAATTATTGTTGTTCTTTTTGACAAAATACTTAAAATTATCAATAGTCTCTCCCACCTCATAAATAAGAAAAAAATGTGCTTCAGCATATTCGAACTCACCTCCTCCTACATTGACAATAATATAGGTTAAAAACTGTCATTTAAAATTTTCATTTCTCTTTTTTTTTTTAACATGTCTTTAAAACTTGTGATAAGATTTTTAAATTTACTTTTAACGCTATAAATTTACAAATTGTGTACTTGAATTAGCTCCGGCATACGTTTCCTTACAAGTTGTGTACTTTGGGGATGATTTGTAAAATGTATAAAGTGATTTGAATTTAAAAATATATATGTTTTTTAAATGCAACAATGTACAATTTTAGCTGAATATCTTATCACCTAATTTTTTTTAATAAATGTTTTCCTATTACCTATATTCCCTCCCACTCTAATTCTTTTTCTTCATCTCTTAATAATTGCAGTATTATTATACCTCTCCTTTTTACTTCCTAAGACGTAGGATGAGAGAGAATCTGGTAATCCTTTTTATTGCCTTCACATTCCCCATTTCCTTTAAAACGTCTGTAACTATCTTAATGCATATTGTGATGTTGTTGTATAATACTAGAATTCCATTCATTAATTTTTTTTATTAATTATGTTGACTGGGCCTGAGAATTGATATTGTTACCAGTACACAAAGATACGAGTTTGAGTGTGAAAGTGTATTGATCCTCCTATTTAAGAGTTGAAATAAATTATGGATAATTTTAAGTATTGTATCAAAAAATTGATTAATTATTAAAGTAATCAATAACTTTACAGGTGATTTATTTGATGAGACAAATCTTAAAATTATGCATGAACTTTGATTTAATGTGTATTTTGATATGTGAATTTTAATTTGGTGTAATTATATACACAAAATTTTGATCGTGGTTCAAATGTATAAATGAAATATTAATTTTGATTCAATTATAAATATATCTATTTATTCTACATTGGATAAGTATAATTATTTGTGCATGCAATGTATAAAAGTAAAATGATACTGTGTTAAAAGTCAGTGATAATTGGATCAAATTAATTTTTCATATATAAAATTGCACTAACTCAAAATTTATGAATAAAATTGTAGATTAGATCAAAATTCATGTTTAATTTTTAAAATTTATTCCTTTGTTTGATACATAAATAGTAAAAAAAATTAATTCTACAAACAAGATTAACGTATGGTTATGTATCTCAATTATACATTTTTTTATTTTTCAAACATTAATTAACAACACTTGTGAATTCATTAATCCCGTTTATATAGTTGAAAAACTTTATGATATCTATTATTATTATTATGTGGTTATTGTCATTCATTTATAGGCCACGGTAGGAGGGAGGGAACGTATTTAGTCAACGAAAGTTCACATTTGTTCATAAATTAATTAGTAGGGTTGGTCGGGCACAGTGCTAGTATAATAATAAGACGGGAATTAATATTAGGTGGATCCGATTGCAGTCCATTTCGAGAAAGGGGTTAGAAATGTCTAAGCACTAAATTTCACTCATTTGGGACTATATATTAAATAGGATGTCTTCCTTCATGGCTTGAAGTTTTTGTGCTTGCGGATATGAGATCAATGTACTTGCCTTGTCTTTAATTACACTGGAGACCCCCTCCCCCCCATTATTTTAATCAAGCAACTTGTACATATGAAATCTCAATAAAATATCAGTTTATTGTTTAATTTATGCAATTGAAAATACCCGAAACTATACTAATTTAATCCTTTGCTACTTCAATAGATTGAGACCTTGTTAATCTTTTATTAATTATTAGGGTAAATTGTACTTAAAATCATTAAATTATTAGTAAATTTACGTTTTGGTTAATTAATTTTAAAGAAGTTATAAAATGATAATTAGACTATTCAGAATTTTTATTTAAATCATTAGGGTATTAAGTTTTTTTTTTAAGTTCAACTAACAAGCTTTAATCGATGATTCAACAATCGATTTAGTGGATCAATGCCTATCAACGATTAGAAGAATATGCCTTGGATCCAAGTTGATTTGGCAGTCATTGTTGAAGAATTTGTAATGTTTTAATCTATTTCATGAAAAAAAAAGTTGAACTATAGAAGAAAAGATGAGAGAAAGCTTTTGATTAGTGCAGACAGTGAAAATAAAAAATGCCATACAACAACGAAAATAACTCAATAACTTAAATGAAAACTTCCAAATAATTTAATAACTGTTCTGTAATTTTTTAAAATTAATGATTAAAACATAAATTTATTAAGATTTTAATAACTAGCTTACCGAATAAAAAGTATAGTGTAATGAATATTTTTACATTATTTTTGTATTGATTATAATTATTAACAAAAACTAAACCAAATTAGAGAGATACTATACGGCGAGTAAATAAATTAAGCCTGTATAATAAAACAAAGCTGATTGGATCTTAACTTTTTACACAATTATAGATAACCAAAAGATTATAATTAATATAATAATTTATTAACAAAAACAGGTGTTAATGTTTTGTTCTGACACATGGATCATGTTCGAATATTCCCCTTTTGCTCTGTGTGATAATTTTTATTTTAATTCCGATGGTAAAATTAATAATGAGAGATTTAAACTATGAACTATTTTTGTAGGTGGAATCAATGACTTGATAGAGGAGTGGCATATAATTCTACAGGAAAGACAAAAGTAGCTCTCCCCTAATTGATTAATAATATGTGATCTTAATAATCTTGAAAATATTGATTAATATGTCTTTTTCTTTTAATTACTATATCTTTCAATACGGTACAAAGGTTATAAAATTTGTAGGATTATTTAATCATCATGATTGACGCTATCATTACACATTGTATCCTTCATTTCTTTTTAAATAATTTCCTTCTTCATTAAATTGTATATCGCTTTCAATTCTCCTTCTCATTTTTTTAATTATAGTTCATCAATTGTTTAATTTTTTTTAATAATTTTAGATTAGGTTTATTTTTTATACAACGTCTAAAAGTCGAGATAAGTCTTTTCAAATTTTAAATAAAAATAATACATTTTAATACACTTAAATTTATGTTTTTTTATAGTAATAACAATACATATACTAATCAAATTAAAATTTAAAACATAAATGAAAATATGAAATTAAAATGCAAGAAAAAAAAAGTGACAGCATCAATCGTTGTCTTAAAAGATACATACACCTCATCCTCTTTAAGAACACGTCACTCACTGTAACCTCTCACTTTCTCTATTTCATTTAAAATTAAAAGCTCATCTCTTTATTTATTATTATTTTTTCATATTTTCACATCACTTTTCCAGCCATTTCTCTGCCTACACTCGCTCGCTTACTCTTTCTCGCCAAAATCTGGGCGTTTTAGAGATCTCTGTCTTATTTGATTATTTCCCAACTTCAATTTCTTTTTAAGGGAAACGAAGAAAAGGGATTTGAATCATGGTGCTGTACGACTCCGCCACGCTAGGGGGGAGTTGCAGCGGCAGCTCATCCTCCTCTTCCTCCTCCAAGCCGCCGCCCTTGCAGCAGCGGCAGCAGACGCAGCAAGATATTGATGGTCTTCTCGCCGGAGCTGGATACAGAGTTAGGTCATCGGAGCTGCGAAAAGTAGCTCAGCGACTTGAACGACTTGAAACCGCCATGGTTAATTCTCCCGCAGATTTGTCTCAACTTGCTTCCGATACCATCCACTATAACCCTTCCGATCTAGCCTCCTGGGTTGACTCGCTGCTGTCCGAGTTTACTCAGCCTCCTACTTGTCCCTCCGAGTTCATCATGGATCCTGAAACCAATCAGACGGTGGTAAGCGACGCATGGACCACTGCCGAACCTCATATGCCGCAGGTGCACCAGAATATTTCTTACCAGCAACAAAGTTTGAATAATCAGTTAACGGTTGATAATCAGTTAACGGTTGTAACAGCAATGGAGGAAGATTCCGGTATACGGTTGGTTCATATGTTGATGACGTGTGCGGAGTGCGTTCAACGTGGAGACTTCTCATTGGCTACTTCATGTCTCGAAGACATGCAAGGGTTACTGACACGTGTTAACACCGTCTGCGGTATCGGTAAAGTTGCTGGACATTTTATAGATGCTTTGAGCCGTCGTATTTTCCAAGGAATTGGGGGCGGTTCTATCAACGGTGGTTCTGCTTATGAGAATGAGATTTTGTATCATCATTTTTACGAAGCGTGTCCGTACTTGAAATTCGCACACTTCACTGCTAATCAGGCGATTCTCGAAGCTTTCGACGGTCACGATTGCGTCCACGTGGTGGATTTCAATTTGATGCACGGCTTACAATGGCCAGCTTTGATACAAGCCCTTGCCTTACGTCCCGGTGGACCCCCTTTACTTCGGCTCACCGGCATTGGACCACCATCACCAGATGGCCGTGACTCGCTTCGCGAAATCGGGTTGCGACTCGCCGAGTTGGCTCGTTCCGTCAACGTTCGTTTCGCCTTCCGTGGAGTCGCGGCTTCCAGGCTTGAAGACGTTAAGCCGTGGATGCTTCAAGTGAATCCAAAAGAATCGGTGGCAGTTAACTCAATCATGCAGCTTCACCGCTTACTCGGGTCTGATCTAAATCGGAATTCCCCTATCGAAACGGTTTTAAGTTGGATCCGGAGCTTAAACCCGAAAATCATGACAGTCGTTGAACAAGAAGCAAACCACAACCAACCCGGTTTTCTAGACCGATTTACCGAAGCTCTTCATTATTATTCAACCATGTTCGATTCTTTAGAGGCTTGTACCGTTCAGCCAAACAAGGCTTTAGCCGAGATATACATCCAGAGAGAAATCGCTAACGTGGTGAGCTGTGAAGGGTCGGCTCGAGTTGAAAGACACGAACCGTTATCTAAGTGGAGGACACGGCTTAGTGGAGCCGGATTTAGGCCATTGCATTTGGGGTCCAACGCGTATAAGCAAGCTAGCATGTTGTTGACGTTGTTCTCGGCGGAAGGGTATTCAGTGGAAGAAAATGATGGGTGTTTGACTCTAGGTTGGCATAGTCGTCCCCTCATTGCTGCTTCGGCTTGGCAAGCCGTATCTGATGGGACGGCTGATTTCCCAGCATAGGATACTCTCCATCAGCCATCCTAATGGAAGGGCAGGCTAATAGTAGGTAAAATAGTTACAACTAAGACCTCGCTGTAAATTTGGGGTAATTTGGTTACTTTTGGGAAGATTTTTCCTTTTTTTCCAGCATTAATCCATGTTATTTTCAATGAGATTTTACTTCAGGAGAAATCTGTTCCTAGGATTTTCCAATTTCTTTTACCCATTTTCTTTTTTATCCTCCTTAAATCAGGCAAATTGGCCGTTACGAAGAAGATATTGTGGTGAGGCTTAGGCTTAGCATTAGCCATTAGGCTTAAAAAAGGTGAAATTATGAGAGGTCTTAAATTCCATATTCCATAACAGTGGTAGAGGTGCCTCATACTTTCCAAAACTGGGGAATTTCTTCAGATACCCTTTTCAGGTTGCTGGTGCTGCTTGTGACCAAACACATCACCTAAAATTTCTCATCCACCCACCACCCCCTTTCTTATTTTTCGATCAAAGAAATAATGATGAATGTTGCTAGCATTTGTGGCACTATATGGATGGATGATTCTTATGGGGTATGTAAACAAATCCCATTGAAAAAAAAAACCATGAAAAGAGATTGTTTTATTTTTCACTCAAAAAAAAAAACTTCCATCACGTTAGAGTTCTGAAGCTTTTGCTAATGGTTGATGCAAGTTCTCCCACACGTGAAACCTAATTAAGCACTGGTTTATGTTTCTTGGCAGTAACAAGTGAAGAGCCAAATTAAGCAAAGGTATCTATGTAATGTAATTGTAATAGTAGCATGTGAAGGAGCTGCCATTGACGCATGTGGGTTTTCTGAAACCAATCGAAAGAATTTTTTTCTTCAAAACAAAAAGCTATGAATTAATCAAAATAATGAGTGAGAAGAGACCCAGAGATGCCAACGGGAGGAAGACCTACATGTGTTTCTCCTGCAAACCGTAATGTCCCATTGCCCTCACAGTCACACATCACCCACTTACTTGAATAACATTAATAATGCTAATGTTTGCTTTAGTACAATCACTCTTACAAAATAATATTTGACATATCTAAATTGGAATCCCATTTTTTATAACTCTATCATAAAATAGAAACAAAGACAGGGACAGTTAGGTCTTTGAGTTCTGTAGTTGCAAGATGCTTTTTAGACTACAATAACATTAATCAAAGTAATGTCCTAATTGTGTTGGAAACTTTGGAGCTCAAAAAAGGGTGTTTGGTTTTAGCCTCCATCGTTAAGATTCATCTTGGATTTTTAATTAAGAAAGGTAGATTAAAATTATTAGTAATTTTATGTTTTGGTCACTAATTTAAAAAGGTAAATTATAATTAAAGTCATAAAATTATTAGTAAGTTTATGTTTTGGTTATTCAACTTTAAAAATCATAAAATATTATTGACTTTAAATGTCACGAATTTTTTAAACAAAATCCAAACAATTTTTTTCTCCGATCTTCAATATTGATCATCAAATTGACTTGGATCAAATGTATATTTTTTTACTTGTTGATAGATATTAATTCATCATGTCAATCATCGAATCGTCACTTGAAACTCATTAACCAAAATTTAAAAAGTTAACAGTTCAATAATTTAAATAAAACTTTTTAATTTATAACTTTTAAAGTTAAAATTTCAAAACGTAAACTACTAAAAATTTAATAATATTAGGTGCAGCTAACCTTTTGGAGAAGGGAGTGATGAATTTTAAGTTTATAGTCAAGAAAAAAAACTCGAAAATTCAACTCAAAATTTTCTCTACTTTGCTGTGAAATTCCGAATGGGATTTTTCATCATTCATGTCCTAATAATTCGGATCTTTCCGAATCAAAGTGGACCAAAACCAAGGCCATTAAAACTTGGGCCCCACATTTGCTGGTTCCCAGCATGTTCACGTGTCAATTTCTTCCCACGTGTCAACATCAGTGCTTATTATTATGAGTATACTATATACATAGTTGCCTAAATAAAATTTTTTTCACTTTAGACATTAAAAATAAAAATTTTACAAGTATCAGTTACATAATTTAATAATTTTAGTCGCTCTCTTTAAAATTATAAAATTCAAAATATATATCAGTTAAAAAATAGATATAATAAAAGATTTATTTTTTAATTTTTACATATTATATCAATTTAATTATAATTTTAAAAAATCAATCCTCAAACTTTACAAATATTGTGATGTGATTTCAAAAAATTTTAAAAATATATAAAAATACATAAATAATTTGAAAAAAATATAATAATAAATTTAAATTTTATATTAATATTAAATAAAATAAAATAAAAACCCCCACCCCTCTCCCACCACCACCGTCGCCGTCTTCAGCAAATTGCAAATGGGGTTTTGCTTTGCTTTGGATACGTAGCCGGAAACTCCAACCACTGTCTTCGAGGCAAACGCCATTTCATAACGCAATAGGCGTTCAACTGTCAAAGTTCCAAGTCTTCAACTTTCCCTGTGCAAGCCATTGCCCATTTTTTTTTTCTTATGAAAAAGCCTCATTCAAAGCCACCCAATAGCTTATATAATTCACGACATCCTTTGGTAAGTCAAAGCTCATCAGCAAAGATGGAGAAGAAGAGGGTTATGGTGCAATCCAAGGACCTGGATTTTTCCACCGTCAAATACGAGCATGAAGTGACCAAAGGTATTCATTTTTCATGAATTATATGTGTTTCGATGTATTTTTCTTTATGGGATGTTTGATATGTTTGACTCCCCTTTGGCTTAGAATTTGATGATTTTTGGTTTTGGGGTGCTTTGCAGCTCCTCATTTGACGGGTTTGATGCTGAAGTTGTTAGTGAGGATGGTCGAAGCTCCTGTTATAGGTTCTTTGATCATGTCTTCTTTGAAAAAACAGAACAAAATGGTTGACGGGTTATAATGTTCTTTATAGTTATTACTATCGGTAATTTCAAGAGAAATTTTTTTGGTAGAACATTTTCAAGAGAATTCAATGGTGATTTTCATGTTTTGGTTATTATGCAGATGTTGCAGAACACTGTGATATCAGCAGCACCCGTGTTCTGACCTGAATTTTTTTTATCGATAAATTTTAAATTTATTATTATATTTTTAAAAAATATTTATGTATATTAATTTTTTAAAGTGCCACATGAGTTTACTATCTATGATTTTAATAAAAGTGGTTAAAATGGTCAAATACTTAAATCATAATTTTTTTATTTTTATTTAAAATAAAAAAATTATAATTAGGTGATGTAGTTTATCCTATTATTTTTATTTATTTTAAAGATTCATCTAAGTTAGTTGTTTTTTTATTTTAAATTTGTAAGTTAATTTTTAATATTTGTATTAGAAAAACTATTCAATTTCTTTTAAAAAAGAAATATTTTTTCTTTAAATTAAATTTTGCCAACACAAAAGGTCTTAGATTTTCTTGAATACTATTTTTATTTATTTATTTATTTAAAAAATGGTCAATTTTGAAGTGAAATTGACTCATCTTAAATTAAATTAGAAGGTCCCACATAAAATTTATGTCAATACAGTCGTAAGTTGCAGTAAATCTCATTTTCAGAAAACAATATCTCATAAATAAATGTATGCCACTATTTTTATTTTTCAATAACTTTAATATTCAATTTTCCAAGTTTTATAAACTTATTTTATTTTTTAAAACATGAATAAAAAACTCATAAATAAAAAGAGAAATTTATACTGATTTAATGACACTAATAAATGAAATTGGGAATGGAATATGAAGGGTGTGAGAAGTGTAGATTCCATTCCAGCACTTCTTTATTATTTTTTATTCTATAATATCAGATTTAACCTTTAATATATATCTTTTATCAATTAGATTTTTTAAGTTAAATTTAATTTTTAATCTTGTAAACAAAGTTAAATTTAGTCATTAATTTTCTAATGAGTCAGAATTGATTTTTTAATAAAATTACTGTCTAAAGCATAAAATTTTTAAATATGGTAGCCTACATAATAATTCACATGTACCCCATGCTATTTTTATAATTTTTTAAAATTATTTGTTAGCCTACCATATAAAAAAAATAGTACCATGTCAACAGGAAATACAGGTTGATTATGATGCTAATATCGTTAAAAAATTAATGATTTAATCAACATTTCTATATTTGAAAAAAATGATTTAACTCTTTTTTGAAATTTAATGGCCAAATTTAATTAAAAAATAAAGACTAAATTGACAAAAAAATATAAACATTAAACACTAAATTTAATATTATAGTTTTTTATATATATAAAATTCGAATTCGTGTGGTTTAAATGTAAAAAAAAAAGTTGATCAAGTCTTTAACATTGACCGAAAGAGGATCAAATCAATTATCCAACATACACGTGATTGAATGTGGCAACATAAATGGAGAGGAAAAAAAACAGAAACCTTTGTCGATTAAGACATGCAATGACAGTAGCTTGTAGTAATCATGTTGAGCATACAAAGATGGTGGTACCTCACCTCTTCAAATACCAAATTTTTGAAACCATTAATCGGTTATATCATCAATCTGCTTCAAATCAAGACTTGGGTAGTTATAAGATTTGAAGATTCTCTCTCACACATATATATGTATAAGCATTTGCAACTGACCGCTGTTTTACTGCTTTTTGGGTTGAGAAACTGGGAGACGAGATGACAGGGACAGTAGTGTGATGTTTCTGGTATACACTGTTTAGTTCTTTTCAGTTCAAATCAATTGCTTTCAATTATTAAATTTGTTCAAATGTCAGATGTTTACATTGAATTGAAAGACAGCTATATATCGTTTTTGTTCAACAGTTGTTTTGTTGTGTCTCTCGGACCAGTAATATTAAATGTTGTTGAATTTTCAGCTTAGAAATCTCGTATCACATACATATACATATACGTATATGCATTTAGATTATATATGCTCTAAAAAGCTGAGGTTTTTTTTTTTTTTGTTAGTCTGCTAGTAACTGTTACAGTCGGTTGTTTGTTGCGCTTTCAAAAAGTCAGGGATGTGGCAGTCTCTCTACACTGTGAACACAACAAAGCATGTACATATATGTTTTTTTTGGTTACTCTTTCCCTTCGATGTTTTTTAACAGTAAAACATCACGTTCTTCACTTTATCTTTTAATGCTGGTAAAGGCCGAACCGGTGAACCATTGGTTGTGCGTGTACAACGTGATTTAGCGGTTTCGGAACCTTCAGGTTCAATGTAGAATCGAGCTCGGTAGGCTGCTAGATGAGCATAATATGCTGGAGGCACTGCATATTGTGAAAGAGACAGAATTTAGCAAACTCAAAAGCATGCTATGAGGTGATCATGCAAGTGGTAGCTTAGAATAGAAGTTATACCAACAGAAACGGATCGCGTGCACCGAGCATACCTGCAATAAAATGAATCCATGAATGTGATTGTGTCAGCAACAAAGGTGATCGATATAGCATCGAACCAAGTTGATTGAAATTCTTACGTGTAACAGAGGTTGTTTGTGAGTGATTGGATTTCATCTGCTGTGAAGTTGTTTTCATCCCAGAGAACATGATAATGAGCAGGTCGACTCGTTCCCTGTCGATTTCCAGTTTCAACATAATCACATCTTATATGCTATTTACGGCATTAAAATCTAAGACATGACACCATACCTGGATTCCGGCATGGCTACAAAGATAGAAATCAAATTCAGTAGGATGACAGATCTTAGAATCCACCACAGTACCTACATTTGGAAACATCAAGTGGATATTGAACTTTAACATTTAAATAAGCAAACCGCAAAACCGGCAAGAACAAGAAGCTAGCACAAACATTTACCAGGTAATATATTTCCACTTTTGTCAGTGCTGCTTCTGTCGTTGTGATTGTTAGCAAACAACCTAGTATGATGCCTCTTCTGAACCACAATGAATGTAACTGGAGGTTGGTAAGTGGGTTCCAGTGATGCACAGGCCTGGACATTAACACAGTTTAAGCTTAGAAGAATAAACATGGTAAGCAGGTTCTAAATGTCTTTATGTTATAACCAACTAACCTTTCTTATGGCGTCGAGTTCGTATAGGAGAACCTGGTAGAATTGGCCTTCACTCACACCATCTCTACATGAATTTTGGACAACATTAGAAACAGGGTGAACAAATATAAACCTAATAGCTTTTACTTTTTAATCCAATCAAATGTAAATAAACTAATCAAGTTTAGAGCGTACCTGTAAAAGATTATCCTCAGTGGCTTTTGTCCAGTGGCCTTTTTAAATGCAAGTAAGAGCTCCCTGCATTTCCATGTATTTTATAAAATTTACTCAAATGAGTGTTGCAGGTTATGTTGCTTTCACTCTTTAGTTTCTTGAAGTATTCGTGTTCAACTTATATTCAACCAGGGATTTTTGATGACCCTCAAAATATATGATATGCCTATATAATACTCACACCTGAAGCCTTAAAATTGTAAAATGCATTCACTATAGGACACAACTGAGCAGAAAAATAGTTCAGAACTCCAAACACTATTGTCTGAAAAGTTAGAAGGCAGTTCATTCGTACAAGACCATGTTGAAGAGGACCAAGTAGACCAACAGGCTAAACTTAGTATAAAAAGTAACTGAATGATGAGTTACAGTGAGTCATGCTGATAAAATTTTAAGTGAACAAACCTGATCATGCCTCCAGCAACTGTTCCTCGTTGAGGATCCTGCCAGGTCTTGTATAAATCTTGAATAAGTTCTTGTCTATGAGGCTGAGCACATACAAGTCCAGCATACTTGGTCACTTCTGGCCAGTCTTGTGAGGCCACAACCTGAATTACAGCAATCATTAAGGCTAAGAAGTAGGCATATTATCAGCTCTTAATATACAGGATTTCACTTACTTACAGCAGCTATCGACGGACTAGAGTCCTCTCCGGACTCTGGATGAGTTACATCAGCTCCAAATATTATTGTCGGAATATCACTAACCAAAGGAATTCTCCAACTTAAAGCATCCAAGAGCACTGTATTTCTTCCTCCCATCTTAAAAATGATGAAGAACAGCGTAAATAAATATCATGTTTAATTAAGACAAAAGATTCATGTAGTTTATGACAGACCTTGACGTTTATTTTAAGCGAGAGATTTGCCAAGTACTGTCTGCTAATCTTGAAGACATGCTTTGTGAGGCAGCATTGAGATATCAAACCCAGATCAGTTTCACAAATTCGTTTAAGATCGCCTGGTTGCAGCACATAATTGCTCTTAGTGAAAACAAAAGTACCATATCTCATGTCATATGCATGAAAAAGATGATTTTTTTTAAACAAAAATCAAAGCAAACTAAGCACATGTATTCTATCACTAAGTAAATTCCGTCTTGTTGTACATTGTTATCCTGCTAATCATGATTAAATTTGTTCATACAATTAATATAGTTGCAAGAAGGGACATACCATATAAGGATCCATTGTTGTCTGGAAGAATGGCAATGAGTAATTCAAGTTCTTTTCCTTCAAGCTTGTTTGCAGCAGCATGGTATACATATTTCAGTGCCTTCTTAACTTGATCTGGTCTAGCTGAATAGATAGGAATTACAGGGTCCCGATCGAATTCCTGCATTTAAAAGACCAAATTGATCAACGGTTCAGGCACCAAACGGCATCCATTGGAAGCTGTTATATAGATAAATTAGTTGGTTAGTGAAAACAAAGGTTAGGAAAATTCACCATGCCAGAAATTTGGCACATTTGAACCAACTCTTGACAAAAACCATGTGCAGTGCTCTCTTGAACACTTCGTGAGAAGTTTATACAAGCCCAGTATCTTACAGTGCTTCCATTTATCACTTTCTGCATCAAAACAACAAAGAATTGCGTTTCTTTACATAAAAATAACATGCAGTAGACATACAATGATGCCATTTGTGGTGAAAGTCTTGTTATCTTTCACTCCTTTGATATAGACTAGACTAACCTTGTTCATCATATTCCACTGACCAACTTGGGGCAAGTATTCCTTTTCTTTTCCAGTGTCACTATACTTCAGCTTTAAACAAAAGAGGATAAAAGGAACAATATTTTGAATAGTTAGAAGCTGAATTGAATAGATCATGTAAAAGAATCCAACTGTAACCTCGACAATTACCCATGGTGCTGGAAGAACTCGAGCCTCAATTGATGCAAGCTTGCTGCTTATATTGATGCCGAACTCTTTTGCATAAGGATCATGATCATAGTCATTCTGTTGAACTGTCTGTAAAGACAATGGAAAGATGGTTACATCTTATAGGCTTCGTATTTGTTTGTTTATATGAAAAAACAGCAAATTATCAGAGACCTGTAAGATGTCTAATTCTTGTTCATGGGGTCTTTGGCATGAAACTTTCAGCAGAGAAGTAATCTGCTTTTCATTCAGCCCTTTAGTATATCTCTGTCCTTCAACAATCTTGCAAGCCTGTGATAAGATTTATATTACATTGGATGGAAATCTAAATCCTTTCATAGATGAGCTTAAAGAGAATTGGGCAATACGTACCTCCATAGGCAAATAATTCACCTTCTTCTCATTTCCTACTTGAAGGCAAGGTAGGTGTGCATATCTAATGGTATATCCATACATCTCTTGGAAGTACTCAACCACTGATTTCATGTTCATATGCTCATCAAGTGGGAAACTGACGAAAGGGAAACATAAGAAGTCCATTTCCAGGAAAATGAAGTGTTAAAGAAACAAAGAAAAACATTTCAAATCTAAGAAATAGGAGGACATGATCAAAGATAAACGGATATATACATTAGCTCCCTTGTTGGCTGAGTTGTTAGCCCTGAAACCCGGTACTTTCTGCGTACATTTCCTCTGTGAGTCACTTCCACTTTGACACCTCTAAGAGCTTTCTTAACCTATAGAAGATGGCAAAAAAAGATAAAATTGTGACTCTTAGAAAAGGATTGATTTAAACTTCCAATGTGATATACAGGATCTATATATGATCTTCAAGAATGTGAACTGTGATAATATATATGCATCTCAAAGAGTGAGTCCACTATGAGCCACACAGTATATACCTTAACACGATCTGCATCGGACATTGGCCTTGAATAAACATCTTTACCCAAAATTTGAGCAACAAAATCAACGACAGGTAATGGTTCAATGAAAGCAATCGTTGACATATCTGACACAAAAGAAGCAGAACATCAAATTTTAGTGTAAAAACCGGCTGCTAAACAATCACTCAAACAATTGAAAATGTCTTAGCATGGTGATGGTTTTACCAATATTCAGTGACAATCCCATTTGAGTAGGCCTTATACTCTGGTAGAAGCCACGCCATGATTCTACACCACCACCTAATGCTTGCGGTTTCCTTATAGTAGGAGAATAAAGAAACCTTCCAACCGATAAGTACCTTTGAGCCGCGAGTTCTCTTAACACCGTGTCAATAATATTAAGGGCACCTTGAGGGGTGTCAACTTGTTTACCAGATAGAAGGTTGCGCAATTGTGCCATACTAGCTACAGCTACAAACTTTATGGTCACTTCAAAATCTCTTTTCCTGATTAAAATAGACATATTAGCATCAAAAGCTTCATTAGTTTGCAATTGATAAAACTGGATTAAGAACGCAAAGTATTATGAAACCATTTTTCATGAATGAATTTACCTAACATTGCCTGTTTCTTCATCTTCATCAGCCAATATTACATTGAACACCTTAGAAGTAAAAGGCAGTGATCCAGCAGTGTATAGGTTTTTCCTTCCATCATAAACAGGAAGCTTCGTCCCCAAGTCACTGTTTCTATATAGTTTAACTAGCTCTGTCATTATGGCTTTGTCCAGTTTACGAGAAGCAACTTCTGGGTTTATTTCTACCTGTTCCAAACAAACATTTCTGTCTCAGCATTTCAAATTCAACCCGGTTTTACTATTATATGTTTTTTTTTTTACTTACACTATAATGACTCAAGTCAGATCCTGGTATCTCAGCAAGAAAGTGGTTGGCTTTAACGATACACTTGGTTCCCAGCTGGCCATAACCAGGCCTTGTATGAAACATAAGGCTCTTGCATGGAGTAGAACCCATGTTTGGCTCAAGCTTTCCATCTTGAAACCTATCTACTTTATACCCTCGGCCTCTTCTCCTTCCATTTCTCCTTCCTAAAACCTTCTTTCCATCTTCAAATCTATCCCCACTTTTGATCATCATTTGGGGTGATGATTTTTTCTGATTCATAGACCCCTTTAGAGTTTCTTTTGACACCACATAGTTCTCCTTCAGGTCTCTCATTTGCATGTGAGGCATATTTTTTCTGTAGAACAAACAATATTATAATGTAAATGAACACTAGAAAGCGAGAGATAAAGAAAAAAGACGGATAAACAGCACCAAAATACGAGAGAAAGATCACACAAAATGATAGCTCAAAAGACTAAATTTGAAAGGTGATGACTTAACATTGTACACGTTTCCTGCAAGAATCTTACTAGCAAGGGATTTTTTTTTAGAAACCAGTGCAAACAACACGAAGCAGTGTAACCGTTGAGCAAGTTAAAAAGAAAAGAAAGGGAGGATATATACATACATATATATATATGGCACCAAACAAATCTCGAATGCGTATTAGCCTATATAGCTCTGTATATTCCCTTGAAAAGAATGACCGAAAAAAGATATGCAAACATGCATAAAAGCAAGAATCCACGGCTCAGAGATTCAGAAAGTTTAAACAAAAGAAACAAAGGATAGCATCAAAATCCCATTTGTCCATTGATAAAGTTCATGCAAAAAAAAGAAAAAAAAAGTGAAGGTAGCTTTCGGCTCATCTCTATGGCTTTTCATCGTATATATACCATGTATCTATGAAACCCAACTTTCTCATTACTTCCCTCCCTGGGGAATCAAACTCAGTTTTTTTCCATGGTTAGGATAAAGAGTCAACTCTAAAGGAAAAAGAAAAAAAGGGATCCACAGTGGAAGATGGACCACAGTTTACACATATTCATAGATAGCCACATTGAAAGCCTGTAGCTATGGCACTTGTGGTCCCTTACCAGCAATGGGCATTGAAGGCTGCATTTTCTCCAACTTCTTTGCAGGACAGCTTGTAATCTAGCATGTATAAACTGCTTTATTTTTTCAAAGGGGAGGGGAGGCATAAAGGAACTTTAACTCATCCCAAAGCCCACTAACAGTGACTAAACATTAAGCCACTCGACAACCCACACAGTCATATACATAACACAAGACAACACAACAGATAGGAAAATCAGCGCCTCAAAAAGGGATAAAAGAAAAACATTAATGCTCTCAATCAAATCAATCAATTAAGGGCCTAAAAATTAAAACTGGTAGATATATATATAGATAAAGTTTTTTACTTTACACTTGTGTGTAGTTTTCCTTCTTGTTTAATAACCGGACACATTGTATTGTTCTGAAATCTGTCTTCTTCTTCTTTTTCTTACTTCATGCATTGGGATACGTTTAGCTGTAATTTGTCAGCTGTACCATTTTTTATGGCAGAGAGGGGGCCATTGCAGGAAGTTGCAGGGCAAGAAAGGGGGGACTTTTTTTAGCTTAGGAAAATAGGATGATGAGGGTAAATTTCAATAGCTTCCAACCATGGGATTATTACAAGACATGAAGAACAATCAAATGATATGTCCCTTTCCATTTAGTGGAAGAATGGAAATGGTCCAACTTCCCCACTTCGGTATTAGATTAGTCTTGGGCTCAAATTGATGGCCCATTATGGCAAAAAATCATGACATGAAGGATTATTATTTAAGGAAAAACAAACCCCAAAGCAATTCACATTATATTATGATTTTCGCAAAGGTTAAAATTTAGCATAAATCCCTGTATTCTCTATAAATTTGAAATTTAATTTTTATGTCTTTAGTTTTTAAAAATTTAATCCCTTTATTTTTCAGATTTCAAAATTTAAATTTAATTATCAACTTTATTAAAATTATTTTATTAAATTCAGATTCATCGTAATGTTATTTTTTTAGTTATATTTCTTAACATTTTTATTATTATTATTTATAAGACACTTCGAATTCGAATTACTCCTCACCATTTTTTACCGTAAATTTCTACTGCATACAATAACTTAACATTAAACTAAAAATTTAAACAACTAGGAAAACAAAATTCTAAAGCGGAAAAAGATTTATTATATATTTTATATATTTGGGTTTTCATTGTAGGTCAGTAAGGCAGTAAGCACATGCACTGCCCATTTTATTCCACAGCCATCACATCTGTAGATTATATAGTTTAACTATTATTAGCATTTTTTTATGTACGTTTTTCATGAATTTTCCCCTAATGATTGATTTAATCATCAATTTTATGTTAAAAAGAAAAAAAGAAAAAACTAGCAAAGTGAAGCAATATTATTTTTATTTTTTAGAAATGTGCACAATTATTTCCGAAATCATTATATTTTTAAAAAATAAAAAAAAACATATAAATTTTAGAATAAAATAGTAAAACCTTTAATCTTTTATTACTATATATTTTTAATCCGTATTTATATCTTAAATGGTGTATAAATAAAACTAATGTTGAGATTTTAGACTTATGATTGGTTAATTTATTTTTATTAAGACTTGGGAGCTATATTGACATGATATTTTGCCAATATTGTCGATCTGAAAACACATACAAACATGTCCACGAAATGATAACAAGAGGTAAACACTAAAAAGGAAAAAGACAAAATACCTCAAAAAGCTACTCATCAGTTATCACATCATCAACCACTCACATACCCATTACTTACCACTAATTAATCTCCAATAAATAAAAAAACCCTTAGGACAAACCGAAATTTGACCAAAAAAGAAAGCCTACAAAAACCCCACACACCCTTTTTCTTTTTATATATATGTGGATGGTTATGTACCAGAGAGAGAATATCCCTCATTCTCTTCTGCACAAAGATATGGCTGAGAACCAAACACCAAATGCCTAACTAAGCAATAATAAAAGAAATATAAATTTGAAGCAACATTTTATCTTAGTCTCTAAATAATGCATGATATTTGTGTATATAGTTTTAGGTTTTATATTATGGGGGTAATAGAGCAGTTAATGGAGAAGGGGAAGGCAGACTGGGAACGAACCTTTTGCTTTTTACGTTTCCTTATAGAAACATCACGTTAACAATAAATGCGATTATTTCTTCATCAGCTTTCTCAACAACCAGGGTTTTCCAGCTTCCATACTCTGCAATTTTAAGAATATATACACATTTTTAAGTGTTGGTTCATTTAATGACTTAAAGAAAGATAGATCACAACAGCAGATAATATATATTGGACTGCAGCTTTGATATATGTGTGACAAAGGCAAACTGCTGCGGCTATACACCTATATAGCTACCCTGTAACCTATATCCAAAACAGACAGAACTGGGTTGGGTTTGGTTTGGTTTGGTTTTGGTTTTAGTTAGTACTATAGGCCAAATCTTTACTGTACTGAAGCTATGTAGGTTTCAGATATCAAAATTCAGAAAGATTTGGATTTTGGGTAAGGCGATGAAATGGTGACAATCGGGACTGATGGTATTGGTGGGTAAATTATTTTAGGGATTTACTGAGTATTTTAGGCAAGTGATCAACTGAAAGGTGAAATGTACGAGGAGAACAAATATTGAAGACCACGATATATGAAGAAGATCTAAAGAAGAAAACAAAAGATTTTCTTTTTCTGGGGGGGCATGATCATTAATGTGCTCATGCTGCATGGCCGATGAACCAAAACGAAATATATATATACAGAGAAAATTGAAAGCGTAATTACAACCCATTTCAGAGCAAAACCCTGACCTACCGGAAACTTGAAAGTTCAAAGGAGAAAATATACAAAGAGGAGATGAAAGAGAGTTTTTTTTTTTAATATTTCGGGTAATGATGAAACAAGAAGTAAGTAAATGGAATTTACATGATAATATTGAAACTGTTGTTGAAAAGAAAGAATGTCTTTGTTGGAAAACGAAGCAGCAGCAGCAGCACGAATATACCAGGAAAGCCAAGCTGTGAAGAAGGGAGGACCATATATGAAAATATATATATATCATAGGGAGTTGAGTACTTTCGGGAAATGATTATTCTTCAAAGGAATAATAAAGATTAATTAAATTATTGTAGCTATTTTTATTATCAATTATCAGCTTTTCATCCATCAACAAACACACACCACCTTTAAGAAAAGGAACTTTAAACGAGAAAGAGTGTGGGAAATAGCTTTGTGAGATGGATTGAATGAGCTTTTAAGCTTTTATTATTTTATCTTGTTTTTTTTTTGTTTTAGTTTAGAACATGAAAGCTAGCGTGCAACTGATAATAACTGATGAACTTTTACATTTATAAATTACAGCAAAAGAGAAAACTTGGGGTTTTGAATATTAAAAAACCAAATGCAAAAAAGCTAACGTTTAAACTTTAACTAATTAAAAAAAATAAAGAAAAAATAAATCAATAAAAGGTGTGAGATTCCATACTCTGATACTGAGAAAGAAAGATAAAAAGAGAGAGAGGTATAGTGTGGTGGAGTAGTCTAATATCTCTGTGTCTCTCGGGCAAAGGCAATGGCTTTCAGTGCTTTTCCATGCTGCAGGTTTTATATATAATATGAGTAAATAAAGAGAGAGGCGGGGTGTCAGACTCCGGCGGCGGGTGGCCGGAAATTGAGATTCCGGTGAAAAAGGAGTTGATGTATGTGAGGGAGAAAGAAATGTAAATTGTAAAAGCAAAAGCTAAGGAGTTGGGGCTTTAAAAAAGGAGACGAAGCAGGTTCTGGGGTTCTACTTTCGAGGTTCTTATATACTAGATTACTGCTACTTATTCTTTTTATATCATAATATTTTCTACTTTTATTAATTTTTCTTTAAAAAAAATTCATAAACCATATAATTTGATGAAAAAAATAATAAAGACTTGTTGTACGCGCTAAATGACAAATTTCACTAACACAATAAAAGCTTCAGCTTTAGCATTAATAGAACATTATAGCACGTTTATAATTGGTTCTGTCACAACTCAAGCATAACATATCAAAAATGATTACAAGCACTTAATACAATAAATAAATCAACCCTGGATGGTTTAAAGTGGCAGGCTTAAATCAGTAAAAAAACCGAGCATCCACCAAACTAGAGAGGACAATGACAAAATTAACCCTAAAGTTACTCGCAAAAACAAAGACTACATACATAAGCAAGCCTAAAAGGCATACTACAATAGTAGACAAAAAAATTTAAAAGTGAAGACTTGTTAAATAATGAAAAAACAAAAAATATATATATAAAACTTAAAGATAACACGAGTCCAAACTCACTCATGAAATCATTTATTTTTCTGGAACTCTCAAAATAGAAACAGACTAAGAAGCCAACGAAGAGCTACCCACTTTCTAAAAGAAACTGTTGGTGGTCAGTAGTGTTTTAACTATGTTAGGCACTGTCATTTGTCCATCACAACTTATAAAAACAACAAAAATACCCACAAAATAGATCTATAAACTGAAAAGAGAGAAGACACATAAAATGAATGCGAAAAAGAAAGGAAAAAAAGTTAAAAGGCAATAGAAAAAGGCGAACGGTAACTAGCCCGAAGGCTAATACCATTTCTATTTATTTTTTCTTTTATACAAAGCTTAAATCAATTTAATAATAATGTTGATGTGAATGAATTGAGATAAAAATATTTACACAATATTTATATAATAAAATTTAAAATAATTTATCTTAATTTTTTTAAAAATACCATCACAATTTTGAATTTCCATTGGAGAAGTCAACTGCTTTCTTTAGAGGAACGTCCTTCCATTGCAGCCTGTGAATAAAAAAAGAATGAACATGTTAAACGGTTTTGAAAAAAGATGGTGTATAAAAGGTTATATTATTTGTATCTATTTTTTAATAGTTTAATGGTACATTAGAGTTTTTATTTTAAAAAAATTAAATTTAAATAAAAATATTAAAATTCAGGATGAAATTATTGATGTAATATTAAACTATTAGAAATATATAATATCATTGTTCCATACACTTTTTTGTCTTTATAAATTATTATTTAGTATTATATCTTTTTGGTAAATTATTTAGTATTATCTGTAATTTAATGTATTTAGACGTTTTTGCTTTTTTAATTGTAAAAGCAATATTTAGGCCATTCAATGGTAATCAATATATTTCGTTTTTAGTAGAGTCAATTTTGCACCTTTTATTTCAATTAGTCAAGTCAACGTTCGTATTTTTATATTTCAATCATTTTATACATGTAGCAAAAGTGGATATATTTACGTGAATTTAGTTTTATTTTGATTGGTATGAGTATTGTTACTAATGTAGGAGGACGTGAGTTCGAGTACATTAAAATACATTATTCTCTTATTTATAGGCTAAAAAAAGAATACGGATAATTATAAACATATTGTATCAACAAAATTTCATACAGTAGGGGATAATTAGCTACATAAGATTAACCGATTATTATTAGCAATGGACAAAAAGGTGTAATTAATTTTAATAGAATTTTTAATATTCTTAATTAGACACGCGTCATTTAGCAAGGTATGTTATTTGTTGGTTGGAGAAATCATTAGAAACTCACTTACCAAAAATGTTTAAAAAAAAACCTAGCTATAGAATATTTTAAGTTTATTTTCTAAACAGTTTGTACAAGAGTTGTCCCTGATCCAAGAAATATAAAATTACATTTGATAATAGAATTATAATAATATAAAATTTTAGGTAAATACATTCTGTTAAATTGTCATTATTATAGAATTCGCTTTTATTAAATAAGTTTAATTTTTTAATATTTTATCTTGATTTTCATAAGATGAAGATAAATTATAATATTTCATATTTTTATTACAATTTATAAATTAATAAGTAAATACGTTATATTAAAATAAATTTATAAATTTTAATTATAATAATTTATGAAAAATATTACATCACCCGCCAGAATTATAAATTATAATAATCATAATTAGTATATTAGTAAATAAATAATTAGGATAAGTAGATGAATTATAATTTTAATATATGACATTTTTAAAATTAAACTTGACTTTTATTTAGGATAAATGGATGAAACTTATCAAAACAATGAAAACGAAGAGTACATTGATTCAAAATTTAAGATTACGCACGTGATTTAGTATAACTTAAAGAATGAATGGTATTGAGTTTACATTCTATAATCCGACATCTTAACATTAATTAAAAATGTAAAATTATGGGATGAGTGAAACATTGAAAATTAAAATAATATAATTTTATTTATGAATTGTAAGTTTATGCAATGTAATGTTACATTGGGTGAAATAAACACAACCTTAGGCTTATTCCATTGTATTATTTGGTGTGTTTGAGTTACAAGTATAAATTATATTACAAAAATAAACAATACACACTCAAATAATTATAATTATAATGAATCGTTATAAATCATAATCAAATAAAAATACACTTGAATTTAAATTAAATTAAAATTTGAATCAAAATAAAATAATAAATTATACCGTAGTGATATTGAAGCCAAATCACAATGAAATTGAGATTTTAGGGTAAAAGAAGTCTTATTCCTTTTTCAAGGACTACTTGTATACAAGTGTCACTCACTTATTTGTGTATTTTCTTAGCACTTTACCTTGTCTTATAAGTGTCTCTATTATTAATGATTGTTGAAGGTGGTATCACTTATCTGCGTTCAATAAATTAAAAAGTTAAATCTTAGAAAAATAAATACTAAATAATTATATTTTGAATTTAAGTTATAAAATATATTTAGTATATTACTTAAAATTAAATAGGGAGTATGATTGAATTGTTTGATAAATAAATAATATAATTTTAAATGGAATAGGAAAAAACGATAAGTATACCTCTATTTATTCATCATTTTTTATATTTTTTTTTTGTAAAAAAGTTTCATCTAATAGTTTTCATTATGAATTATCCAATGTATTTAAAATAAACTATTAATTTTCCAATTAATTAAGAATTTTCAACATTTTATTCAATGGGGCCTAAATCTAATATTACAAAATAAACTGCGTTTTTCCAATAAATAAATTACGTTCGAAAATTAAATGAAAAAAATTTGTACCAACTTAGGGTACAGCACACCGTACCCAAAGAACCAATGCCCTAAGTTAAAGGCTAAAATTTCACAAATGTACAGTTAGTGCGTAACATACATGTAACAAGTAATAGTATTGATGTAGAAGATAGTCTGAACAAAAAGGTTTGTTCTCTTAAAATAAAGACACATGTTTCAACCAATCACATGCCATAAACGATTCGATTTTTACGTACTTTATGCAATCAAAAAATTCAAAACACTAAATCCGTGAATTCCCAATTAATTTCAATATTAATTAACTCTTTCATTAAGCAACTAATTGCAAATCAAAGTATAGTGTGCCTAAGAAAAAGGGGTTAAAAAAAACCCTGAAATCGAAGAATAAGGCAGGTCCCTGTCTGTAGAACATTTTGCAATATCGAAAACTTCACATTAACTTGTCGATGCTATGTCTGATAAAATGAATATATGATATAGAGACACGATCTGCTTAAATGGGGGATCCTACTTTTATAGTGGTAAGTATATATATAGAACTGTTCCATCTGTAAAAGGTTTGATAATGCAAATGCTTTATGCAGCAGATCTGGATTGCTACCAAATTAGTACTTTGCTACATAAATATATCATGATATACGTACATTAATACCTTTTGACTAAAACAGGACATCAGATTCCATGAAACAAAGAGCTAAAAAACATTGGCCTTATTGTAATAAATCTATGCCTCAAGTTTGTTTTTAACCGATGTGTCCAAAATTCCATACTCTTTACAATTTGCATGTTTGATATTGCGCTTCAGAAAATATTATCAAAATTCAGACATGTTCACATTCAAACTGTTATACATATATGTGTATCTACATATATTGAAATTAGCTTGAAGTTTTTTTAACTGAAATTAGGTCTCTGAGTGTTTAATCAGAAAAAGAAGTCGTTGGGGAGGGAAAATTGCGTGGGGCCGGGTGGATTTATGGTCGTGACAATTTACTAATCATTTTAGTATTTATATATATTTTTCATTTTTAAATTTTGCGAATGTTTGATGATATGATTAGTATTATTGAATATGATAAGATCAGATGGACCAAGAATTGATTGATATAATGATCCAAACAAAGAAATTGAACTAATTAACTTAAAAATTATTTAAAATTGATAAAAATTGAAAACCGAGAGAAAAATAAATAGTTGAACCGATTTAATAAAAAAATTTATATTTAATATTTTTAAATCTTTATAAAAATTTAATATTATATTTAATTGTTGTTGGTTCAACAATTGAACTGGTTGAATCAAGAACCGATGGTCTGACATGTTCAACCATTGATTCATTTATTAAAATGCTAAATATGACACTTTGAGCCCCAATGTCAAATTTTTACTTTTTTTTTTTAAATTTAGAGATCAAAATAAATTTAAGTGTCAAGTTCAAGTATCAAAATAAAAAAAGATATACATGTATTAAAATAAATTTAATTGTCAAATTTAGGGGCCAAAAATACAAACATAGCATGCAAGTGTCGGTGTGATGGTGGTAAAAATAAAAAATTTATTATATGATATTAATTATCAACAAATATTGATGCAATGAAACACATAGTACTTTTAAGCAGAAAACATGAGTCCTTGATAAAATTAAACTTAAAATCGATAAACATGAATCCCAATAAAAAAATGAAAACATTGAAGGAATATTTGGATGAGCTAATAATGTTAACGGGGTCAAAGAAAAATACTCAACAGTTGTTGCAACATAAAAAGCGGAGAAAGTAAAAAATGTCAGATATGGTGATGATGAAAGAGAAAGTCGGAGGGGCGGGGTGGGATTCTATTCTCAACAAGGGTTTAGGGTTCATTTTGGGTAAAAGAGTTGTATAGATATAAATGTCAACAAAATTTTAAAAATCCAAGTTATTTACCTACCACAATCATAATTAAAATATTTTTAAATAATTATAATTCAAATAACATTTAAAATATATTCGATAGAGTTCATATATTGTAAACTTCAAAAAGATTTTGAAAATCCATTTAAACGTATAATAAACTTAAAGTTTACAAATTATTAAAGAAAGTATAATAAATGATTACAAATGATCACCGGCAGAGCCAAGAAAAATGGTATTGAATGAAGGATTATAAATGGGATCTAATACTGAAACTACCAAAATTGAAGTACTTGAAAACTGTGGTTGAGCCTATATACAATGCGTTGTAAATTAAAACCTAAGACAAAAGGGGTTTGTGTATGGCTTATACGTTACCATTTGAAGTTTTTTATAAAAATGTGTTTATTTTTATATAAAATTCTGCACATAGTCTATAATTTTAAACATTCAAAATTATCATTTTTATCTACACATTTTTTTTTATTTTTACATAAACTTTTAATAAATATTTTTTGTATATGATTTTTTATTCACATCATGAGTGTGCCATAACGTATGGTGATAAGTCACATTATATTCTTAACAAAAAAAAATGAATTTAGTTTGAACACTAGATACAATATTGTTGGGAAGGACAACCTCAAACCTCTGAAAGGATTAATCTTCACAGGTCTTGTTGATATGGTGTACAATAAGGGAGGAAGATCAAGAAGAGATTAAGATGGTGCAATAAAGGTTGATTCACCTAAATAGATTGAAAGCCAGAACAAAGACAATGGGATAGTCTAATTAAGAAGACAATTGTTTAGAGTAACTTTATTAGGATGCTAAAAAACCGATCGTTTCTCCATTTTTTTTAGGGTATTTATAGTAGAGATTCCCTTGTCCATTACTATGATGTGGTAGGATATACATTTAATCCCGCTAAATACGTAAAGGATAATCATGAGTGTATATCATATGTCTCTATTAGTATATGAATGTCGCCCTCTAAATTGAGCGGGTGATCTTTTTCAAAAGTTCGGAAAACAAATTGACCTGTCGAAGTACTGCTTTAAAAATGGTAAACGCATAAATCAACAATGTGTCTGATGTTGACACGTATTTGAGCTATAGAAAGATATAACACATACGTTAAGATGAATATGAAGTATACTTAATATCTTATTTCAATTATACCCTCGTGAAAAAACTGCAATAGGATTTTCTTTTTCCCCGTAATTTCTCCATATTTATAAAAAAATACCCGAAGGATTATCTGATGGGTTTAGTAGCAACATTGAGCGGAATTAAATTTTTATAAATGCTTCAATCACCCTCTCAACCTTCCCTTCTTTTCAAATGTCCATTTCATATTGAAAAATCATCAAACTAAAATATCCATAAAAAAGCTTGAATAAACCCCACCTGAGACATATATGCTGTGATGGTGTAGTAGTGGTAAAAGTTTTGCTATAGAAAGACTCAAATTATTGTCCTAATTCAATCTTACTAGTCCCACCATATGTAAAGTCCCTTAAACCCAATGAGAAACAAGATGCTCTACATTATATAAGTGGAAAAATCGAAAAAAAATATGCACCTTTTTTTATTTAGATTACATGTAGAAGATTTACTTCTCAAAGGCATATATATTATTTAAATGAATTAGATTGGACCCTCCAAAAAGGAGAATGAAACCCCAAATTTGTCAGTTTGTAAATAGAAAGGGACGAGTGATACACCCCATAACCATGAATCGATGGGTTAAAAAACATTTTAACACATAATTTTTTCCACCCTTTCCACCGACATTCCTTTTGCTATCAACGATAAGGCAAGGAAAATGCCAAACACTGTGTGGTAACTGATGACGGGGGTACCGGTTGGTTTAATAGATTTTGTAATCATTGTCCATGGTGGTGAGACAAGAAAACCCCAAAAACCCGATCTGTTAAACTACTGTTCTTGTTGTTTTGTGGCAACATTGTGAGCGTAAATATTGGGATTCCATATTTTTTGTATAACTTTGTTTTGCTCCATTGTTTTGATTGTATCTATATGTGTGTCTCTCTCTCTCGTAGACCAGCTTAAATGAAATATATCTGAGGAGTCTCTACGTACGATATGTTTTATTCTCATCAGTTTTTGCAGTGCATGCAATGCCCTGTTTGGGGCTAGCTATTTGAGACAGACCTTATACTGTTTTTAAAGACTAATAGTTGCTCCTTTATACGTGAGACTTGACCTTTTTCACAGAGTCAAAGCTAATCAAACTGTTAAAAAAAATAAAGCTAGGATGATAGGTGTGTGTTTATCACTAGTATTTCAATTCGTGATCTACTACTTTATCCTCGATTTCAATTGTAGTCAAATTATTAATAATTTATTATTTTTTAAATATTAATTTTGGATAATAATTATATATGTTAAGACTTGAATTTAACTCTTTTGGAACGTATTTTTTTAAAATAATATCCAATAAATTAAAATTTCAAGTTTTAGTTCATGAATAACGGGTTTTCTTTGATTTGCTAGAAAATCAAAGCATGAGGTGACTCTTCACCAAACCCTAACATCATTACAGATAGGATAATTTTGTTTTAGGATTATTATTAGGGTGGGGGTGCCCCCCTCCTAAGGGAAGGGGGGAAAAAAAGACAAAACCAAGACCATTGTCTCTAATTCCTATTAACCTTAATCACAACAGAGGCTGTCTTTCCAGTATCTGCAGCTAGCTAGGAAACAAACAGCTTTGATGTTCCTGGAAAATAATTAACGGCAAAAGACAAATACCACACCAACACTTTATAAGGAACATGCTCCACTTAAGTCAGAATCCAGACGACTCATTGCTAAAATTTTCTGTATAGGCCTTAGTTCATTTGGATCGGGCTTTAACTTGGGTATGATAATATCATTCTTAAAAAGGATAATATAAAAATTTTATATAAATTTTGATTTTGTATAATTTTATACATAAAATTTTTTATTCGATTCAGTTTTCATGAATTATCAACAACATGGTTGAATTAACACTATTTTATGTTGATATATTATAATATAAATAATTATATAATCTAATATGAAAATAAATATATATGATTGAATAAAAATCAAAACTTCAAGTATACATAAAAACCATAATTCAGGTTTCAGCACCAAATCATTTGGAATAAAATTCATGTACCCTTCTTAAAATAACTCAAAATTCCAGCAGTGATAAACAAGAATATCCAGTGCGGATAGCTTCGAATCCGTATAAGCTTTAACCCAATTTCTTCATCAGCAAAACCAAGCCCAAAATAGCAATGCATTTTTGTCACTGAATTAAAAATAGTATTATATGTGATTATGGGACCAATAAATATGAAAATGCCCTTTCTCGAATCACAGTGTATTTTCGTCCCACCACTATTGTGATTATGGACTATATAAATTAATGCAACTAGATCAACATTAACACTCCTTTAATTTAGTATATAATTCATATTTAAAAAATTATACTCAAATCTTAATGATTTCATATACTATTTCTCAATACATTTTTATTTCTTATATTTAGGAGTGTAAAAAAAATTTCGAATTAAAAAAAAAACAGTAATTATATTTTTATTTTTTCATTTAATTAAAATATTTGAGCTGTCAAAATACATTTGTTTCCCTTTTCTTTATTAAATTCATTTTTTTAAAAGATTAAAAATTAAATTTAATAACTTGTGAGCATTTAACCCAGCCCTCTTTTTATTTATTTCTTCAAGCTTGGAAGTTGGATCAAGTTAGGCCTGACGCGGATATAGGATTTCATTCCTCAATCATCTCTCTCTTATTTTTCTTTTTAAATAAAGTAATTTAGAAATATATAAACAATACCCATTGTGACAGGAAAAAAAAGATTCGTTTTAAAAAAATAAAAATTGAAGCTTTGGTCTGGAGTAAAAGTGGGGAAATGACGATCGACGACGAAAGTTCGGTGTATGTGGGAGGGCTTCCCTACGACGCCACCGAAAGCTCCATCCGCCGAGTCTTCAGCCTCTACGGCGCCGTCGTCGCTGTTAAGGTCTTCCTCTTTCCGTTGACTTTCACCTACGCGCATATCACTGTTCACTTACTTTCTTATGAATTTAGGTTTCTAATTTTTTATTCTCAAATTTTTGGGCGAATTTTTATTTATTTAATTAAAGATTTTAGCGGCAAAATAGTTGTTGGAAACCTCTTTTAATTTTTTTTTTGTTATTTAAAAGAAATCCAATTGTTATATTTTTCGGGAATTAATTTGGGAATGCCGGATAGAACTTACCGGTGATGGAATTGTTATCTCTTATTTTGCTCAAATGTTTCTAGAATTTTAGTAATGTTTGGCATTAGGGTTTTCTGAACGGTTGAGGCTTGACAATGTGGTTGGTTCGCAGATTGTTAATGATCATACAACTAGAGGGAAATGCTATGGCTTTGTTACTTTTACAAATCCTCGTTCAGCCTATGATGCCATCAACGATATGAATGGCAGGGTATGTATTGCTTGTTGGTTCCATGGAATATGGAATGATTCCTTTCTTGCTTGTTTTAAGAGTTAATGAATGTTGAAACTTTTAGAGATCTGGTCTTGTAGAATATGCCAACTCTTGAAACTTGTAGAGATTTTAACATTGTTGAAACTTGAAATTGTAACTAGACTATTGATGGTCGGGTTGTAAGAGTTAATGAAGTGACCACCAGGGGGGGCAGATCAAATTTCAGTAGGGACCGCCCTAGACGGAGTGAGTGGGATAGGGGGCGTGACAGAGAAAGAGATCATGATCGTGATAGAGAATGGTATTGGGATCGGTATAGTGATAGATCCGGAGAGCATGATCGGTCTCGGGACTATGATTCTGGAAGAGAAAGAGGATATGAGCATCATGAACATGATAAAGCTGGGGAATATTCATTGGATAGAGATCATGGCAGAGATGTGGATGATCATATGCAAGGAGAAAGCAGGGACCATATTCAGGATTGGGATAGGGATCACGAGCTGAATTTGGATCAAGATAGGGAGCCTGCTATAACTAATGGTTACCGTAGAAGTGTTGATGAGGACAAGGAGCAACAACCAAGGAGACGGAATGGGTAAGAACACTCCACTCCACGTCCACTACCTTACCCTCTTTTTTTCTTTCCTTCTTTCAAGGATTCTTTGCATTCAGGGTTGCCGAAGGTTGTTTACTGAATGTTTTCTGTTTTCCATCACAATATATGTTTGGTAATGAAGCTCTTCACTATGTTGATTTTGATTCTAATGTACTTCGTATGAACTGTTGCAACATATCTTTTTGTGTCTATGGCTTTCAGTCTAAGGTCTTCATGTTCACATGTAACAAGTTGAATCTATCAATTCTTCCTTATGGATGAACTTCATTATCTTTCTTCAGTTTAATTACTTCAGTTTAGCAATACACACTTCTATAAGAGGTCTTTTTACATTAATTTTCAAATTTCAGTTCAACGAGCAATGATCATGGCAGAGGACGGCTTTCATCAGATTCAAGTGATGATTACAATCAGGTAACCTTAACTTTGATCTAATGTGTACTTGCGTAATCCTTATTTCCTTTTGTTAATTATGTTTTATTTTCAGATGAAAAAAGAACTGGAAAGATCAATTCAGAGCCGAGAAGAACTTAAAACAGAGGTTTGCTACATCTTTAGAATTATGTATTGTTTTTATAAGAAATCTGGTGTGGAAGATGGATGTTATAGCATCTAGGTGCAGTCTAATGCATTTTTTATGTGTGCATATACACTCTTGTACTTGCACTACCTGGCAATCACTAGAGTGAGAATATCAGTATCCAAGGTGCTTTTTACAGGGTCAAACCAGCCTTCTATTGTTAGGGTCTGTTTTATCCCCCTATCCTCCAAGACACTGCAATACATAAGTGTTTTTGTGGATGGGTTTGTTTGGGCACTTCATTTCCACCTTTTATGGTGGTAAGAAAAGACAAGTAACATTTTCTGACTCATCAGATTTCGCTGATGGAAGGGAGGTTAGAAGAGAGACAGCATATTGTTTTGGATTTACAGAAAAAATCTAAGGTATCTAAATGACATTACCTGTTGTTTTATTATATTTGGCATGGTAGATTTTGTCACAAATAATTTTATAATTGCATACAGAATCTCGAAGATGCACTAATTGCTGCAAAGAAGGTTTCGTCACGCCGCAAAATGCATTTAACCAAGGTAATCCTCCAAAATATGCTACTGCAATTTGGGTGAAGTAAATTATTATCTTTTCTTCTTGGTACAAAAAAAAATTAATGTTAAATGAATGATGTACAGCTGCATAAGTGTTTCCTGCAAGTAAAGGAGTGTAGGGAAAAACTTAAAAGCTATGAACAAGAACTTCAGGTCAGCCTCTTCAGTCTGTTTATCATGATCTATATGCATTTTTCATTTCTTATCTGTTCTGTTGTCTGGTTGAAAACATGCTATGGAGCTGTTACACTTACACACATAATTCCATATCATTGTTTCTCATATGTGTCAATTTTTTGATTTGTCAAATTTTGCTGCTTTGCTAAGATTCATATGCCACCATACTAAACAAGACTTGCATTGCATATGAGTGATGCCAATCGCCTTTTACTATGTGGTGTTTTGTCGGTGGACAAAGATCATTGTTCAGTATTTTACCTACTGAGGATAAAAGATCGTGTTTATAGAATCATTGATGGAAGAAACAATGGCAGACACTATACTAACTCTAAACTTTACCTTGCAGACCCTTGTTGAGTCAGCAATGCTAGAGTGTGAAGATGATGGGGGTGTAAAGGGTGGCAGTCTGGCAAATGGGATTGCATGATTTGTGTTGGAAGTAGTTCACTAGTCCTCTGATTTGTCACGTTTTGGTTGGAGTACTTAAACCTTTATGTAGATAGAGCATGAGAAAGAAGTGAAGTACAATTAAAGTAGCTTCTTTTTTTTGATGTATATACTGATAATTTTTAGAATGTTGTTATGCTCTAGTGTTCTTTATTAATGTAACATCATAACATTTGGTGATGCACAAATGAAAGGATTATTTTATTCTAATGAGCTTGAAGCTTAGGGCCTGTTGTCCAACCCTCTCCAACACCCCCCATATGACTGGTGCTTTCCTGCTGGTATATGCCTCCATAGTTCTCCCAGCCGAAATCTGTTTTATCGGGGGCCGTGTCTCTTATCCTAGGTCCTAACCTGAGGATTTTATAGGATGACCAATTGCATTTACTTTTTTGGCCAATAGTCATTCCATGATATTATTTACAACCGAAAACCAAATAGTGTTCTGACACCAAAACAACCCGACAAAACACCTTACATTCCAAAGGAAAACGCAAATACCGAACACCTGTAAAACCTTACCTCTATAAAAGCACTTCAAGATTTGATGATCCCTTCATAGCCTCCTTCTCCAATAAAACTTACGCACAATATTAGTGGCATCTCCTTATCCCTTACCCAATTTTCAATACCAGTCAGATCCCAACTTCTATCTTCGTTCTTTATTAGTTCGACAAATGCGTATCAATTTGCCTAGGAAAGCTTAACAGAACATTCTCAATACCAGGCACCCATTTATCCACTAATACTGTGTGACCAACTGCATTTATTATAGAATTTGCCAAGTAATAAACAAAATAATATATATATTTAAGGCCCAATCATAAACATTTCTTTGATCTTTGTATATTCTCATCAAAGGTAAAAGCTTCTTTTTGGGTGCAAGTGTTTTCTCCAAATCTCCGACAACATAAAGAAAACTGAAGGTAATTAATTATTTTATCCCTTATTGGAGAGCTTTCATTCAATAATTGTAAAAATAATAATGGCATTGCTTATCGATTAACATGAAATAAAAGATTCAAAGGCAGAGATCCAAAAGAGCTGGCTCTTATACACGCGGACTGACTATAAGGTGTAAAGGAGTTTAACACCCACTTTCGGTGCTTCTTTTTTCTTTAAATTCCTCGGGAAAATATATATTATATTTATTTTGTTATCTTTATTTATAATCTTTTTCAAAATATATTTCCAATGATTTCACTATCTCAACTCATTAAAAATATTAATGGGAATATTTAAATTTATCACCATTGATATTTGTTTTTATATTTTCAAAATCTCAGTAAATTTGTTATTCAACTCTTATGTGATTTAAGTTCTGAATTTTTATTAAAATGTTTTAATTAAATTTTACCACTCAATATTAATCTTGATGATTTGAAAACATAATTTCATAAGAAAAATTATTTCAAATATTTTATTTTAATAGTTAAAAATAATTCAAGTTATAAATATTATAAATTAACAAATTAAATTATAATTATTATTTAATGAAATAAAAACTTGAAATTTTTATTTTTATTTACTTTTAATATTATGTTAATTAACTTATTATTTTTAAATATTAAAGAAAAATATAAAAAATTATTAACTTATTTTAAATTAAAATTGAATAGAAAAATTCAATTAAAATTTAAGTTTAGTGGAAAAATTGAATCAAATAAAAGAAAAACAAAAAAAATTCAAAGTAGAGTTAATTAAGGTATATATAATGATAAATTTATGTTTAATTTATAAGGACAATGACAAATATCAATAAAAGTGAAGTGTTGTAACAAAATAATCCTCTATTGAAAAAGTAATAATAAAATCAATGGGTATTTTAAAATTGTTAGGAAATTTGTATATTTTAAATTGTTATAATTACTCATTGATGAGAAGAGTTAATGTACTGTTGAGTTGCTACCTCACTCTGGTTTTGCTTGATATCTAAATTTTGATGTTTAGTTTTTCTTCTTTCAATGTTAACTTAGAGTTTTTTCTTATCGTTTTTTACTAAAGCACACATGTCAAACATTTATCGGGTTATATTATGTTAGTGTAATTTAAACACTAAATTAAATATTAAAATGGAGTTTATTGGAAAATTAGGAAAAAGAAATACTTAAGTATCAAAGGTTATATTAACCCATTATATGAACAATGAGAACTTTGGCTGATCTGCATGTAAAAATTAAAAGGGCAAATCTGTCAAGATATGCAAAAAGAAGAAAGTTAAAAGAAAACGCCAAAAACAAATATCCAAAGTTCAATGATTTCCCGAATAGACGTTTAAGCATAGAAAGGAACGAACAAAACAGAGCTTCACTTTTCCTTTATGCCCTTTTTACCCTCTCTTCATATTTAACATAATTCTTTAATTATTATTCTTTTTCAAAATAATACCATTATGATTTATGTAGAGAATTCCATCGAACACCTGAAACCTAACCCTAAACCCTAATTCTCTTTAGAACTTGAGAGTGATCTCACTTCCATTGCTTTCTTCTCCGTCTTCTCTCAATGCAGCTAGCCCTTTTCTTTGATCAGCTCCGCCGCCGTTTTCGCCGCTCTCTCCTTTCCAGCTGCTGCTCTCAGATTTGCCGTCTTCAATGCTCTCGGAACGGTCTCCGGCTCCCCTGACGTCGGATTCCGGTAAGCTATGTGCCTGTGAGGTGGACTTGTATATGTGGAGCTGCTGCTGGAGGGTGTGGTGGTGCAGCTGGGGTGGAGGAGTTGGAGCGGGCGTTGCAGTCGCACTGTAGAATTCTTGGGGCACTGGTGATGCGCAGAAGTGAGGAGGAGGTGCATGGGGAGCAACCGGGTGGTGAGCGCCATAAAGAGTAGGAGCCCCACCGTGGGCAGCTGCTGCAGCAGTGGCGTACTCTGGTGAAACCCAGATACCACCTAGGACTACAAGCTGCGGTGTTGGGGCTCCTGGTGCTTGTGGACTTGGGCTTGATCTCCTTGTATGCAACCTATATTTCTGTAAAAAAAAAAAAAACTCAAAATTCGTTATTACCAGGCATATTATTTTGCAATGTTGTTCTGTGTCAGGTTTAGTACAAAAGCTTCTTTCTTGCATGGATCAGTGGAAACTGCGAGTTTACCTGTAAATGGCTTTTCACTTCATCATTGGTCAAACCTTCAACCTTCATCAGTTCCCTTATCTGTTTTGGTGTAGCAACTGCATGTAATCATCATCACAACATTCTCATATCAGAACCGGTCATTTTGATAATCAACAAAGATTAAAAGAAGATGAATTTTGTTGATACCTTGAGAACCGCCAAGCATTTGGAGAGCATTAACAAATCTCCTATGCAAATCAGGTGACCAACACCGCCTAGCTTTCCTATGAGGTTGACCAGTGTTTGTATTCGTGTTACCATTTGTCGTTTGCCCTTCAGCAGCGTTGCAGCTAGTTCCTTTCCCTTGTTCAACCAAAGCTCCCCCGTCGCCGGTTCTGCCTGAATTCTCTCTCCGTTGACAACCATTTTCAGTCTCTGAGCATTTCTTATCATCCATATCTTCATTCATAGAGGCAAGAGCTAGATCAGGAAGAGGCTGTAAAGTCGAACCAGGGCATGGGTTCTGTCGGTCTTTGGAGAATGGAAGGAAAGCTCCTCCATTTCTCTGCTTGGTATCTAACCCCAACTTGGGACTAACATTGAAACCAATATCAGCTTCTTTAGGGGACGCAACTGAGGATTGTGGTGGTTTCGTTTCGTTTCCCGCTTGGCTCCATAGCTGTGCACTCGTCATCCAGTTTGCTTTATCAGATATGTTTTGCGATTTGTCTGAATTCTCTGAGCTTGAATTTTTTAGGGGTATGAATTCTTCAAGAACAGGCCTTGATCCTTGATTTGCTCGGCATGCATGTAGTTGCTGCCTCGAAGTCTCCACAGCTGAAGAAAGAAGGAAAAGAAAAAGCATTAATAAATGCTTTAGTTCTCTAGAAAACGTATGCAAATATCGGGCCCCTTTAAATTCAAAGGGATTGGATTATACAAATAGAAAGCAAGCTCTAACTTCTATAAAACAAAAAAGGTTAGAATTTGGAAATTAACACCTCATCCGAAAGAACATGAATATCCACCAGTAGCTCGGAAAAAAAATATAATTTCTTTATTGTCATTTGGATCTTAAGGTGATGATGATTCTATTATAAAACCCCCTTTTTTTTTTTAAACGTTAAGAATCAAAGGTAACATTAATTCCAACATATGAAGTAGTAGATCCTAAACATTATTTTCTGTTTATTAAAGATGAATCCATAAAAAAAGAAAAGAAATGATGATCGGTTACCATTAGTGAGAAGTTGCATGCAAAGGGGAAGCTCACGCTTGAATGCATCAATCTTAAGGCGTTCTTCCTCCAGACGACCAAGGAAATCTTCAAGCTTCTGAGTTTGATCAATCTGCTGATCTCCAAATGATTTCAATAGCATAGAATAACTGTGGGGTTTGCAGTCAAGGGTTAATCCAGTAGGTGATGCCATGTTTTTTCCTTCTGCTTTTTTTCTTTAGGGTTTACAAAACAGCAAGAAACTTAAATATGTATATCTTGTTTCTTCTCAGGAAAAGCTGTTGTTTGGAACAATACCAGTCATGCTATAATAGCAACAAAACATTAAGATTTGTTTGTATGCAAAGAAACAAAGGATGGAGGTATTGGCTTTGAGTCTTTCTAGGTTTTTGAGTTGAAAGAGAGAAAGAAAAAGGGGAAGAAAGGGGGGGTCTGTTGTGTTGTGAACACAAGGAGGATTCGATGGGAGGGATCGTCTCTTTTAGAGGGGGTGAGTCCACCAGGTGGGGGAATAAAGTGGGGTTTTAGAAAGAAAAAGCTAAATAAGGGAAGGGGATAAAGCAGAGGGGATGGTAACTTCTTGCAAAAAAATGCTTTAAAAATAAAATTAAGAGAAAGAGAGAAGGGAATCAAGAAGGTCTGACAACAAGAGGATCATGTGCTTAGCCTGTGTACGAAATTCAAAATCCTCTAATACAAAAGATGATTCTTCTTATTACTGTTTGTACTTTAAAATTTCTATCAACTTTTCTTATTAATGTTACTAATAACCCTATTAACCTTTGCTTCTTCTCCCTTCTTTATAAAAAGAAAAGGTTGGATATTTGAAATAAACTCACAACTTAATTTAAGGGTGTGGGATTTAAAAGCTAATCATGTTTAAGAAAAAGAATAATGAATCCTTGCATAGGCTTAGTGTAGTATATATGGTAATTACAACATTTGTTCAGCTTTAATCTAGATCCAGAAAAATCTTCCAATCACCAATCAAAATTGGATGCTGGACACGTGAACGGTAACAAACAGGCTTCATTAATTACCTGAGATAAGAAGTTCATCTTCCTTTCTTTTGAGTAACATAAAGTACGCAAAAAAAAAAAAGAGAGATTCTACACAGATTAATTAATTTGAAAAAATATGCAAAGAATCAATAATTTATGGTAATTAATTTTAGTTTTTAACCCACCATACTGAAGAGAGAGAGAGAGATGTATAGTATGAATCCAGGAAAGTAAGTAAGCAAGTTTCTTTATGGTTTCAAAAGGTGCATAATTGCCCTAAAATTGAGTGCAGAATATCTAATCTAAAAAACCAAACATTCATCCCAAAAGAATATAATATTTGGGGGCTAAGGAAAGAATATCTTATTTCCAATTCTACGACTCTAAATTAAGGGAACACAACCCACAGGGGGGCAGCTTAAAGCCCCCCCAAAATCCCATCCCCTAAAAGAATTATAAAGCAGCTTAAGAGCCGGGGAATCTTCTTCTGCTACTCACTTTAATGAAGTGGCTACGAAGGTAACAAGATTCCCTTCACAACTATTCTTTATTTATATATATTAATACTAATAGAATCACTGCCGAAGATCCGGGTTCGGGTCGGAATTCCAATCCCACTCTTATATATTGATATGATATGATATGAGTGAGCTCAAGTATTCCTTAATATGCATATATCATCCCCAACCAACAGTCTGAAAATAAGTGGAGAATTTCTTCAAGTCATTTTTTGGTATATATAAGAAGTTGGATCATTTTAGTTTAATGGAGAACAATCCTGGTTGGTTACTCCACTTTTCTTGACAGCAACTTGTATAGGTTAAATGAATAGAAAATATGTGACAATGAATACATTAATAATGTGCATGGGATACCATAACATGCATGCAGGGACAGGGATCCGACCCGATACGGTCCAGAAGAATAACAGTAAGAAATGCCTTTGTTTTTTTGGTTGAATGAAAGTAAAAAGGCAAAGTTGAAAATAGTGTAAGAAAGACTGCTGCTGACTGCATCGAATTCCCTTAGCCTTAACACTACTGGGTTGTCAGCAAAAAGAGGAAAGTAGTGGTAATAATAATGATGGGTTTGGGTTGGGATAGTGAGTCCCTTTCTAAAAATCTAAAAGCAAATCAGTCCCTTCTCGTACAAGACTCCAGTCCAACCCATGCCTTTTTTTTTTTTTTTTTTCTCTTCTCTCTTCCATGTTTTATTCTATGAGGAAAAAAATAAAGTAGAAGAAACTTAAAACAAAGCAAAGCAAAAGCAAAGGAGATTCTCCTCGTGACAAGTGTCACTGATATTCCCTTATTTCGTCCCTCTGAATATCCCTTTTGTCTGGTGTCAATATCTATATAATATATTTTTATTTATATACCCCCCCGGAATATTCCCCGCCCTTTTTCTTCCTTTTATTTTTCTTATTTCCCTAAAACCATATTAACAATACTCGACAATGGACCATGGGGGCTCTCTCTATAAACCTATATACATTAGAAAAAGATGGACATTAATAATATTACATGTTTTTCAATTAAAAAATGTACATTTTAAATTAATAGTAACAAGTCACAGTAGGAAGAAAAAGAGAAAAGTGTGAGCCTAGCAAACTTGCAATTTATACATAGCACTACTTTTCATTTTTTACACCAATCCTGTAATTATAAACTAAATATCAATTGTTAATTTTTTTAAAATTGAAACGTAAGTAAATACAAAACATATATTAAATGCATAACGTGAAATTTAGCCTTTAAAGTTCTTTTTAATTTGATTTTTATTTTTAAGCTAAATATAGTCCTTAATTTTAGAAAAAAAAAGAGAGTAATATTTGACCATCAACATTTTAAAAAAAGTTGAATTGTTGTTTTCTTTGACATAAATATGGACTAAAACGTTAAATTTTCAAACATGGCAACTCGTGTCGCAATCCACATGCGCTTCATGATAATTTTTTTGAATTTTAATGAGCTTCTTATATATTTTTCTTGAATTTTTCATTTATATTTTTTTGAATTTTAAATTATTTGTTAACATGACATATAAGATAATAGTGACATGTCAAAATGAAATATATGTGGAATGTCACACAGTTTGCCATGTTGATATCGTTAAAAAAGTAATGTTTTAATCAGTATTTCCGTTATTAACAAAAAATATATATATATAAATGTTGAATACCTATATTAAATGCATAATAATAATCATGTTTAAATATCAAAGACCGGAGGAACTCATATAGTTCAAATACATAGCTAAATTCATTTAGCTAAGAAATAAGACAATTGAATTTGGATTACGTGTGATATTTTAATTTCCAAATCTTACAATCTAATGTAGCATATGTAGGATAAATTATTCGGCCTTTGCGGCTATTCCATAGCAAATTTTTATCCCTCACTCGTCAACCTATATAATGAAAGTTCCTTCTTATTTTGTTCAAAAAATAAAATACTTATTCTAATAAAATAATTTTAGATATTTTATCAATTGAGTTTTAATTGGAATGTCATGAATATTGTTGTCAATATAGGAGGACGTGGGTTCGAGTACACTGAAGCACATTATCCTCTTATTTATAGGTTGGAAGGGATTATGAGTAGTTCCAGATATATTATGTCAAAAAGAACAGATATGATCAGAATCTAATTGTTAAAAAATAAAATGATTTTAAGTAATTAGAATTAATTCAATTAGTGAATTAGGGGGGACTTTTGGCAGTTAATATTATATGGATCGAGTAATAAAAATGTTAAAGATGAACATGCATTGGCTGTGAGATTGCAGGCTCACATGGTGTGGATGTTGGATTAATTGAGCAAAAGCGTATCTGCAAACAGCCTATCCTCTACTTTTTATCATACAATTTTTTTTGTTTTTGAAATACACTTTTTATCATACAATTAGGACCACTATTTAGAGTGATATAAAAAAAGAAAAAAGAAAAAAAGGAGAGTCTATGTTATGGAGAGAAGGGGTTTCAATTTAAAAGGCAAAGTTTCCAATTTATGCTCCAATTGGGTATTTGGTAAGAAAAAAAGAAAGTAGGATCCAAAGCTTATAAATAATAAATGAAAAGGGGTTAAAAATTAATTAAAGTATTCCATAAAAAAAGTAATCTTGATAAAGAAAAAGATAATTGTTTTTTTAGGAAAAAAAAAATTCCATTTCAAGATTAAGGTATGTTGCAATTCAAGACCAATTATAGGGACAGTCCACAACAAAATATCGAATCTAAATCTTGTAAGTGAAATTTAAGTTCACTAACTCGACCAATCAATTTAATTAATTAATTAATTAATACAAAGTGAAAAGTCTAATTTTAGAATTTGACATCGATTCGTTCTTCCCTATTTGATCTAAAGTGACAAGCATGTTCTTGGCTTCTTCTCTTTTTCATTTGGAAAATTTAATATTTTTTAATATAATGAAATGATTTTGTTAAAAAAATAATTGAAATAATCCGTCATTATTTGAACTACTTTAACTAATTATAATTTAACTCATTTCTTAGATACTGGAGATGAGATCATTAGTCTTCTAACAGCCTAATTAATGCAGATAAACAACTTAATTAAATAATTAATCTAATGATAAAGAATACAAATCACAAACCAAATAAATGTGATCAGATATACAAAAGAAGAAGTCAATTTTGTATCAATACTGTTGGAATGTTCCGTTTTAGTAATAAATTGGGTCCGTATCAATTTGATGTAATACTTTAAACTAATTTTAAGTATTTTTCTCTTATTTTTTATAGTTTCGCTTAAAAATAAAACATAATCATCTATTAAGTTATTCAACATAATTAATAATTTTAAAATTAATATTTTTACATATATGAAAAATATTTAAGAATATTAATAAATCCAAAAAAAAAAAGAAATATAAAATTCAATTCCTCTTAATGGAAAAAAAAATCTGAACTGAATTATCAGTAAAATTCGATAGAAGAATTCAAAGTTCCATACAACTTTGAAAGAAGGAAATAATTAAAAGAATGAAAAAGAAACAACGACGACGAACTCTTTTTTTTTTCTTCTTCTTCTTCTTCTTCTTCTTTCATGTATATCTTTATATGATATGAAAGATTCTTAAGCTTTGCGGAAAGGCAGTGATGTTTACATTTACGGGTTGTAATGTATTATGTAAGTGTTAAAAAAATGGAATCATCAAAATAGGGATTGGTGGTTCAATGTTCTAATAAATTCCCCAATTCACATAGGATAGATTCGTCGTCGTTTGCTTTGGCATCAGAAACTTGTTTATTGTTTATATAAAAATGTTATATATTGCTATCTAGCTGTATAGGGATTTGCATGATTTGGATTCTTGATGCAAGCTTATCTTAATGTACATATAAAAAAAGAAGTTTGTGCTTTTCTTAGTTTTGTTTGATTGAAATCATTTACTTTTTTGGATGATGAGAGCCGCAGTAAAGGGAAAAAAGAAAAGAAAAAAGAGAATACTAAAACTGATATATTGATACAAAAATATTTTCCATCTTTACTAAATAGTGGGGTTTGACCATAAATTTAGAATAGGAAAAATAAATAAATAAATAAATACAAATTAGCAATAGCCATTAGCATCGAAAGCAAGAGAGTGGAGAATGGAATTAGAATATCTTTGGTCGGCCTCTTACCTAAAAGACGAGTTTAAAAGGCAGGAACTAGAGTGTAGATGAAGACTGGAATTTTGTAATAATAAATAATTTTGACCTGTTGTTCTCATAAGTGTCAACACTAAATACAGTTAATATCAATTATTAAAAAAAATCCAAAAATTCCTTACCTAATTTAATGTGTCGCACGCATTCTTATCTGTTCATGGGTAGATCAAAAATCTTTTAATTATCTTTTCATTCCAGTCTGTTATATTTTATAATTAAAAATAATAAGATCCAAATTATTGTGAAAAATGTAATAAAAGGAGGAATATATTATCCGTGATTTTTCACTACCCCATTCATTAATAATTTCTTTACGTGAAGTGGGAGGGAAACTAAAACTGCAGACCACCAATCATGATAATGAAAATGATATTATTAATTCTAGACTCACCTTATTTCACTAATTAAATCTATCAATTCAATATTTCATTAAGTTTGGATGGTTTCCCCTTTCACACTCATGGTAGGTTAAACAAGGAAAAGTTTGCCTTTGCGGCTACGGCAGTAGGCTATTGGGCCCTGTATGGGGTCTTAAGGGATTCTTGAAGGCCTGTAAAAGATAGTAGGCTGATTTCTATGAACCCATTGTTGTAAACAGCCTAGTATATCTTCCACTTTAATTACTTGACATTTAGAGAAATTTATAGAGTTTAAAAAAAAAAAAAAAGAGAGATTCATTTACGATTTCGTCTTTAAAATTAAAATAAATAATATCCGCTTAAAGTAGTGATTGGGTTTTTCAAATCTTAATATTATATTTTTTAAGAGATAGTTGCATAGATTTTATATAAATTATTAAAAAAATAATTAATCATATTTATTCATTATAAAAAAACAATATTTTAAATTTTCTATTTTAAATTAATATATAATTTACTCGTAACACTAAATATATCCATGAGATGACATGTTTTCTTTCAGCTTGATGGTATAATAATTAAATATTTTCACTAAGAATTGGGTCCCAATATTTTGTGGGCCCAAGGTTCAAATCCATCACAATTTTGATTGCTGGATGATAAACTTATCTTCTTCTTCTTTTCCTTTTGGTGAAAGGAAAGAGTCGTTGATTTCTCATGATGAAACCATCCTTCCCGCTTCCCCTTACAACAATCACTCTTCTTCTTCATTACTTGCTGCATGGCTTCGCTTCCTTTCACAACCCCCAAATTTTCTCATTTCAAATTATCAAAAACAATCAAATCCTTCAATTCAAATGAGCCAATTCATCTTACACAACTCAATGGAACCACCAGAAATCATCATACTTTGTATAAATCTTACTTCCACACCATATCTTCACTTTGCAAAGATGGCGAAATTCAACAAGCTGTTGACTTACTCACTGAAATGGACTCTAAAAACCTATCGGTTGGACCTGAAATATACGGCGAAATCCTTCAGGGTTGCGTTTATGAACGAGATCTTTTCACAGGTCAGCAAATTCATGCTCAAGTTCTAAAACACGGTGCTTTCTTTGCACGAAATGAGTATATCGAAACAAAGTTGGTTATTTTTTATGCAAAGTGTGGTGCTTTTGATGTTGCTAATAATTTGTTTAGTAGATTGAGGGTAAAGAATGTGTTTTCCTGGGCTGCCATTATAGGACTCAAGTGTAGAATTGGGTTAAATGAAGAGGCTTTAATGGGGTTTTCTGAGATGCAAGAAAATGGGTTTTTGCCAGATAATTTCGTGGTCCCTAATGCATTGAAAGCTTGTGGTGCTTTGTTATGGCTTGGGTATGGGAAAGGGGTTCATGGGCATGTGGTGAAAGTGGGTTTTGATGGGTGTGTCTTTGTTGCAAGTAGTTTGATTGATATGTATGGAAAATGTGGGGCTTTGGAAGATGCAAGGAAAGTGTTTGATGCTATGATTGAGAGGAATGTAATTGTTTGGAATTCGATGATCGTTGGGTATATGCAAAATGGGATGAATGAGCAAGCAATTGGGGTGTTCCATGAGATGAGAATGGAAGGTGTGGAACCTAGTCAGGTATCCATATCGAGCTTTTTATCGGCTTCAGCTAATTTAGGTGCAATAGGTGAGGGAAAACAGGGGCATGCCATTGCTGTCTTACATGGATTCGAATTGGATAGCATTTTGGGTAGTTCTGTTTTGAATTTCTATTCCAAGGTTGGTTTGATTGACGATGCCAATCTAGTTTTCGATAAGATGCTTGAAAAGGATGTAGTTACTTGGAATTTGATCATTTCTAGTTACTTGCAATCTGGCTTGATCGATAAGGCACTCGATATGTGTCACCTGATGAGATCGGAAAATTTGAGATTTGACTGCGTGACTCTATCGTCTATATTGACCGCAGCTGCGAATTCGAGCAATATAAAACTTGGAAAAGAGGGTCACTGTTATTGTATTCGGAACAGCCTTCAGTCTGATGTGGTTGTTGCAAGTAGCATTGTAGATATGTATGCCAAATGTGGAAGAATTGATTATGCTGGACATGTATTTAGTTCCACTAATAACAAAGATATCATATTATGGAATACATTGTTGGCTGCTTATGCAAATGTTGGCCATAGTGGTGAGGCCTTGAAGTTGTTTTATCAAATGCAGTTAGAGAGTGTGCCGCCGAATGTAGCGTCGTGGAATTCCGTGATTTTAGGATTTATCAGGAACTCCCAGTTAAATGAAGCTAAAGAGTTCTTCTCGCAGATGCAATTGCTTGGCGTCCACCCTAACCTTATAACTTGGACTACTCTTATCACTGGCCTGTCTCATAATGGTTTTCACAACGAGGCATTACAGGTTTTTCAAGAAATGCAAGAATCGGGGATCAAACCGAATACCGTAAGCATCAGTAGTGCACTTTCAGCTTGCACAAATGTGACATCATTACAACATGGAAGAGCAATCCATGGATACGCTATACGGCATGACCTCGGTTCACAGATTTCTGTTTCAACAGCTTTAGTTGACATGTATGCTAAATGTGGATGTTTAAGTCGAGCAAAGAGGGTGTTTGATCATATCTCAAGCAATGAATTGCCTGTTTATAATGCTATGATTTCTGCTTATGCATTACATGGTCAAGCCGGAGAAGCTCTTGCGGTGTACAAAAATCTCAAGGAAGCTGGCATAGAACCCGATGGTATAACATTTACAAGTGTCTTATCTGCGTGCAGTCACACCGGACTGGTAAATGAAGGTTTAGAGATTTTCATTGAAATGGCCTCTAAACATCATTTGTCGCCAAGCATGGAGCATTATGGGTGTGTAGTTAGTCTTCTTTCTAGATCAGGTCGTTTAGATGAGGCTTTTAGGCTTATTCTCACAATGCCATTTGAACCAGATGCACACATAATCGGACAACTTATTGCTAAATGCAGAGAGCATAACGAGATTGAACTTGTGGAGCATTTATCAAAGTATTTATTAGAATTGGAACCAGATAATTCAGGGAATTATGTGGCGATTTCAAATGCATATGCTACTGCAGGAAGGTGGGATGACGTATCTGAAATAAGGGATTTAATGAAAGAAAAAGGGTTGAAGAAGAGTCCCGGGTGCAGTTGGATTCAAATAGGTGAAAAACTTCATTCTTTCATTGGTGGTGATGGATCACACCCCAATACTGAGGATATACAAGCTACATTGGCTTTGTTGGGAATTGATATGAAATCCAGTGCTTAAAAACTCTGTTCTTACGCACTAATCAGATCTGTAGGTAACAAATGAAGTGCTCCAAGGAGACTCAACACCGGCTCGAGTTTAAGCAAAAAGAAGCAAACAACAAATGGATACTTTTTGCTTCATTAGGAAGAATTGTTCAGAATGTTCGGCCAGGACCGATGAGTTGATGCTGATTTATCCGAATTATCGGACCAGATAACAGCTTTGAGCTCCACACATTAGACATGTTGGAAGAATGGATAATACTGCTTCACTCATATCAATCTGTATAAGATACTCACACAAAACTCGAGGCGGTTCTGTTCGTATTCAGAAAAAATTACAGTAAATTGAATAATGCAGCTATGCTTCTTCAGTTTCTGGATCTTCCATTAAAAGAGGGCACTGGAAAAAAAATGACAAAATTTGGTTTCAAAACCAAATTCTTTTTACATTTATCATGAGTTTAGGCTTGATTATTGTAGTAACAAAGAACATTATCAGCAATTTATTTTTTTATCTTTCTCACTTTAGCATCATTTGTAATTACACTATAATAAATACCTCAAATTTCTACCTAAAAAGGGATTTGCGTACACCTTATACAAATTTGGATGTACATAAATACGAGTATAGGAGAAGAATCCTGAGTAACATAAGCCGATAGTTTTTACCGGTTGAGGTTTCTCAAGCAGCTAATAGCCGAAGCCCAAACTTCGAGCACCATCTTTTATGTTTATGCCTTTTCCAAGGTATCCAATGAAGGGTATTTTCTCCTCTCTTTTTTCTTTTCTCTTTTTCCTGCACTTGCTTCGTATGGTTTTGCTTTTCTACTCACATCACATGTGCACAAAGTACAATATCCAATGCTGCAAATCCATGGGGACCAATCAACCTGTGGTTTGCAATGGAACAACATTATAGTCAGCTTCTTCAAACACCTCAAACAATCGATATAAAGCATGAAGACGATTAACATTCAATGGTTTACTAGGCTGTTATACAAATTTAATTTTTTTCCCTAGGTCCTTAGTCTTCGGTGAAAGAAAAAGAAGGCATTTTTTGCGTCATTAGCAACCACCCCTCTCTAGCACTGCACCTTGTTTCATGGGCAAGCGAAGCCCACAAATGGAACAAGTTGCTTTTCACAAGGCATCACATCAAAACTAAAGTTAACTATGTTCCATAAAGTAGTTAACAATCATTAAATTTATAGACTTTGAGATGTAATTTATATATATTAACTATTTATTATGAATTAGATTGTTTCCGCAACTACCTTCTTTGATTGTGTACTTCACCTTATTATATTTATTATGATTCTTCAATTAATTCATTAGTTCTGATGTGATTTCAATGAATTGGCATTCACTTACTTACATCCAACATATGAGGCCTTTCAAGTTGGTGAGATTTCAATGGAGGTGTTTTTTTGTCTAATGAATGAAAATTTTATGAGAACATTAGAAACCTTGAGAGAGAATTGAGGTTATCTTGTCTGATCCAACTAACATTAAAAATCAAGAGATGATTATGGTTTTTGACTGTCATACAAGTAAAATGGCAAAAAGCCAATTCCATTTCCAAATGGCAGCTTTTCATATATATATATATATGGATTCAAAGATGAACTTAGAAGGCAAGAAACTGGTTAGCTTAGGGTTTAAGATAACCATAATACATTTGCATTATTATTATCAGCCAAACTCCAAAAAAAGGTCTTTGAAAAAAATAAGATGAGCTAATTAAAGCCACCTTAAAAGACCCATAAAAGGACTTAATGAATAGGGTAAAAAAGTTTAGCTGAACTGTATTTTGTGAGGGAAAATAAAGAAAATTAGGTCAACCTGGATTACTCATCATTGTAAAATAAAGCTAAACATGACCTGTAAAATTAAGTGATAAACAGTAGTGTTGTAAATATGCATTGATGAATGAAGAATCCAATGCCCCCCCCCCACCAAAAGTGCCTATTTGGCTATTTCCTTTTTAAGTGTTTTTATGATAAAAAAGATTTATATTAACATTCTTTTTATTTGTTTTTTAGGTCATTTTTTTTACTATCATCAGATAAAACTAGAGAAGTGAGACAGATTTTATTTTTCTGGTTTTGATTTTTTTATTGCTTTCTTGGTGTCTTTATTATATCAATTCAGGTTCATGAACCACTAAATAATTTACGTAAACTGCCAATGCCCAATGGGGCTAAGGTCCTTTTCCATCTCTTTGGTTGATGGAAGAATAGAGATTAGAGGTTAGCAAAATTTGATTTAATTCGAAAAATTTGAAAATAAATTTAAATTTTGTGTTAATTAAATTGAATTATTCGATTTTTTTAGTCAACTCAAATAAGTAATTCGAGTTTTGAGTTTAAGTCAAGTTAAATTTTACAATTTAAATAATCTGAATAATAGATTCGTATAAATACATTTTTGGTCTCTATCAATTTTGAAAATAAGTAAATTGGTCTTTCTTTCAACAAAAATTACAAAAAAAAATCAAAATAATTTTAAAATATTTATAAAAATTTCAAAATATATATTTTAAAAAATTCAAAAAAAATTCTAAAGAATATATAAAGAAATTTAAATTTTTTAAAAATTAATAATTTTGGGACCTAATTAAGTTAATTAATTATTCAAGTTTATCATATTAAAGATTTTTTTTTCTTATTTTGCTTTGAAAAAATTTTCAAATGTATATGGTTTTACATTTATGTGCTCTAACGTGGAATTGGTTATACTGTAATAAGATTTTAATTTGACTTATACTCGAACAATTTCACTCAATTCTACTCGACTTAAATTTCATTTTATTCGACTCGGTTCGAAAAATTTCAAATCGAGTTAGGATGATAAAATAAGAGTTGTCAATTCAATTAACTCGATTCGATCGAATGCTCACTTAATGGAGATGGCATATGTTAAGATTCAAATTAATTTAATTAAGTTGATAATGAATTATTTAAAGAAGGATGTTTTGTTGATTATAAATGGGAGTAGTTTTAATTTACAAAAAGAAAGAAAAAGGAAATCTAGAAATATTCTTAGCCTTGCATCTTATGCAAATGATCTGTCGCCATAATCATTCACGGTGTTATACAAATTGATTACGTCCAGGGAATTTCAACCACTACAACTTAATATTCTAAAGGGTTTGATCTGTGTTATCAAGACTTAATTGAAAAGAAAAAGTGAAGATATTGATGATGTGATAATAGGGGTGGGTCCATACATATATGACCCACACCTTGTTTTCTTCTTCATTAATCCTTTTTCTTCTTTTTGAAATGAAAAAACAGTATGGAGAAGACAACCTGATGTAGGGTTTAATTAAGAATAATCGAATATTAGGTCAAACAATCAAAACCAGACAATGTGTAAGAGATGTTTTTTTTTTCTTTTTCTATCTTTTTTATTTTGGCAAACTACACACTTTCGGTGCACCAAAAACTTTGCTTTCTCCGGCAACTGCTTATCTGTTAATATCCCCCCCCCCTTCTTTCTTTACCTATATACTTTTATTTTTAAATCTAATAGTTAATATTATTTTTATTAAACTCGGTTTTATGATAATGTTATTTTTAATTGCATTGCTATTAAATGAATTTTTTTTATTTTCAAATGATCCACTAATAAATTTAACACCGTTAACAATTAAATCTGAATTTTAAAAATTAAAAATAAGAGGATCAAATTTTAAATTTGTGAAAAATACAGAAATCTATACTATATTTTAACCACCTATCATATATTATAATATTTCATGTGTCAATTAAGATTTTGCAAATATAAATTATATAATTAAAGAATGACTACTTAATTTAGTAAAATAGTTCAAATGAGCCAACAAATGATTTGAAGAAATGAAAGTGAATTGTTTTCTCCGGTAGTATTTGGACCAAACTCAAATTTTAAAATCAACATATTTAAGAGAGTTTCACTTGAATATCATCTCTTACTTGATTAGGATTAAGCTCAAATCACGGATGATGATACGTGTAATTATATAGAAAATGTTAAAATAACGATTAAATGCTAATTTAATAAATTATACAAGCATAGAGACATTAGAGATAAGCAATGGGCAGGTGGCAATGAAGCGAGGCGGAGACAAATATTATTAATCCCATCATCGCTCTACAATTGGTATGGTCAGCTCCATCACTCATCTTGTTCCATTATAGATGTATAATTTTAAAAATTACTACTACCTCCATGGAAAAATTTACTATTTATTTTTAATATTTTTCAAATCAAATAAATAGTTAAACATAATTCTTTAAAAATATATTTAAACATAAAATATATGATTTTTTTTATATTTCATTATTATATATTTACTCTTTTTTTTGTAATGTATATATAAATAAAATGATAATTTCATATAATGAAATGAATCGAGACAAATAATTAATATAATCGCTCTTTATTCATTATCCTAATCAAAACTAAACATCCACTCTACCCCACTTCTATTTTTCAAAAATAAAAATTCATTCGAAACGAATCGTTTTGGAATTAATATTTGGTGTTTACTGTGATTCGCTGGACGACCAATACCTACACATTACCCGAATTCCGATAATTACTTTTCTTTATACCCTCCCTGCCTATTTTTGACCATTTGTATTTGCTTGTCCAAGGCCGAAATTGTATGCGGGAAAAATGAAGTTGATAGACTGAGTGGGTCCGATCAAACAGATCAACGTTACCAGCTTAGCCACGTCAAACATAATGTTTAACCATTTTTGATGAAAAATGAAAAATGAAAAAAATCATTATTTTATTTTTATTCTTTTGTCTAGGGAAAAAGAAAAGAAGGAAAGCCGGCCAGGCTGTTCCCCACTCTTGGCTTTTGCGTTTCTTTTCCTCTGGCTACCATGCCAATCCATGAACAGACAAAAGTTCTCTCCCCCGGTGAAAATATCATATCTCCAAATCTGCCCAATCATCATCATTAGTACTTCTGAGCTACACGTGTCATGCCTCTAGTCCCTCCGATTCCAGTTCGGTTCTCCATTCCATCATTTAACTACGCTTCTAATCCCGTTTAAATAGGCTCCCTTGCCTACATTTCAATTTTCTATCAGGAATCAAAATAAAATTAACTTATGTGATGAAATATTGAAATAAGGAAATTTAAGGAAACTATCCACCTCGTTACTTTTTAATTCAAATTGTGGCGAGAGAAATTCTAGAAATAATACCAAATAACCAAAATGGATTGTTTTTCTTCCTCATTTTACCTATTCAACTTCTATTTTCTCCTTAGACTTTTACAAGGAATTTTCAACTACGTGATTAGCTTGTCACATGGCCATTGCAATAAAAGAGATTAGGAGAAAGAAAAAGAAAATCATCTAATTCATCAAATGGTCAAATTCCAATAAGTTCATGGAACTCCCCCATCTTTCAAAAACATTTCAAATCCCCCCCCCCCTTTTCTCAACTCCATCTATAAAAATAATTGCAAATTAAAAATTAAGGAAAAGAATAAACCCCAGGATAACGAAATTTAAAAAAATAGCAAAAAAAAAAAAGACACAAATTTAGGGGCAAACATTAATTACTTCCCCCAATCAAATGCGCACTTTATCATTCTTTTACTTACGCTTTCTGCACACTTTAACACTCCCATCCCCACACACACTCTCCTTTCACTTTTCCGATTCACTTTGTCTTTTCCTTTCGTTGTTGATATCACGCACGCTCAAGGAGTGGTGGAGCGCGGTGTGGTCCTTGATTCTGTGGGAGGAGTTTGTCCGTCTGATCCTTTCGAAGGATCATCAGATGATTGTCGTAATCCGTCGTCTGTTTCCACTCTATTCATTTCTTCAATCATGCGTACCACTTCTTGCATGGAGGGTCTTTGATCTGGCACCGTTGACACACAAGTCATCGCGATTTGTAATAGTTGCACCATTTCCTCTTCGATGCTGTGATATCTCATCAATTCCACGTCGAAAACTTCGGCCGTCCATTCTTCCCGAACCACGGATTGGACCCAACGAGGAAGATCGATCCCTTCTTCGCCTAACGATGCTTGATTAGGTGCTTTGCCGGTTAATAACTCTAGCAACAACACTCCAAAGCTATACACATCAGACTTGAAAGTAACTTTTTGGGTTTCAAGCACTTCAGGTGCTCGGTAGCCTGCAACACGACTAGGTGGGGTGGAGTTGCCGAACAAAGGATTGAGACCGAAGTCAGAGATGCAAGCATCTTGGTCTGGTCGGAGAAGGACGTTGGAGGCCTTGATGTTGCCGTGCACCACCTTCCCGGAAACATGGAGATGGGCTAAACCCCTAGCCGTGCTCAACGCTATTCTCATCCTGTTGTCCCAACCTAACGGAGTTCGGCCTGAGCCTCTACTACCTGCAGCATATTTTCACAAAACCCTTCACATCGTTATCAAAAACAAAAAGTAATTTGCCCACGTGAGCCTGTAATTTTCATGATTAGTCAAAATAAACCTAATGGTCAAAATCCTAATACTAAGCATAAGCCAAAAAAAAAAAGTGTAGCTTCCTTGAATTGAAAAGAGTTTTTGATTATTACAAAGCAGTAAGCGTTATAATTGGCACTTAAAAGCATGATTTCAAGGTTGCAGAGCAACTTTAGTGAAAAAAAAAAGGGGGCAATGAAATAATGTCGGTGGATCCATATATGAATCATGAGACTGCATGTTACAATGCTGGTGGTTGAATGCAAATGAAGACAAAAAAGACAGCCATTACAAGCGTAATACATACTCTTGTAAGAATGTTTGCAGAGGAAGTGGGGGAATTGTACAAAGAAACCCATAACCCGGACATTACTCTGGTTATTAAATTGGAAAACTTAAAACATTTTCTTCAATGATTAAGAACCTTTCCATTATTAAATTCATCACTGTAACATCAACCAATTAAATATTACATTATCCCAACAACATTCCAAAATGTCCCCACAAAAATAATATTAAGCATAAATTTGAATGAATTATTAGGCTGTTTAAGGGGGGGGGGGGAACCCAGAAAAAGTCAAGTAAATAAAAGAATGAAATAATGAAATGAAACCGAGAAAAGTTACCGTGAAGCAGGGCAGACAAGCTACCGTCGCGCATGAAGTCGGAAACGAGCAATTTTTCATCTTTGGAGTAATAAAATGCTCTTAAAGGAACAACGTTTTCATGCCTGATTTTGCCCAACGTTTCCATTTGCATTTCGAACTCCTTTTTACTCAAGGCAACGTCTTTTAACCGTTTAACGACCACCGTCGTCCCTTCTTCTAGCACCGCCTTGTACGATGTTCCGACACTACCTTTTCCCAATACTTCAGCTGAAGCCCTTAACAAATCCTCCAGATCGAAGCTATAAACCCCACCTTCGAAGAACACCAGCTTATTCCTTTCCCCTTCTGTTGATGCTCCGGTGATATCATCTTTCGACGAGGAGGTTCCCGCCTCCGCCGGCGGAACCGCCCTTGCGCCGGTCGCAACCGGCTTCTGCTGCTTCGACGGCTGCCGTTGCCGCTTCCGGAGGCAAAGAATGAGGAATAACAGTAATAGTAACGCTGCGAATGCCGACCCCACGGCAATACCAATGATGGCGCCGGTGGAAAGGTTTCTAGACTTTTTACCAGATGTTGAGGGCGAAATGGGCTCGGAAGGAGATGGTGCCGGCGAAGGGAAAAATGGGTTACAAGGCGGGAGTGGGCCACCGCAAAGGCCAAGGTTTCCGGCGAATGAAGACGCAGGGTATTTAGATAGCGTATCGGGAATGGAACCGTTTAAGCTGTTATTAGCAACATCGAACTCATTCAAACCGTCGGAGTTGATGCTCGGAAGAGAACCGGAAAATCTGTTGTTTTGCAAGAATAACCGTGTCAGCTGAGTCAAATTGTTGACCCCAAAAGGGATTGGACCCGTGAAATTATTGGAAGAAAGATCAAGCCGTGACAAACGAGTTAAACCGGTCAAACTGGGTGGGAACGGGCCTGTAAAGGCGTTATCTTGCAAATAAAGGCTACGGAGGAGAGTCAAATTGGAGAAGTCGGCAGGGATCTCACCGAATAAACCGTTAGCTCGGAGACTCAAAACTCGGAGTTGGTTTAACCGACCGATGGTGTTAGGCGGAATCGAGCCAACGAGACCCACAGCTGGGAGCCTAAGAGTATAAACAAAAGAGCGGTTCGCATCGCATTGGACGCCGACCCAATTGCAGGCTGAAGTTGATGAGTTCCATTGGATCCGGTTCGAGTGTTTGGTCTTTGAAAGGAACGCAAGGAGAGCTTGCTTGTCTTGAACTGGCTCTGAGGTCACTCCCAAACACAATATCAGAACCGAAACTAAAAAAACAAAGCTAAAATTTACAACCATTTTGGGATTTCACTTGAAAAAATGGAACACAAGAAAGAAATGAGGAAAAATAGTCGGGTTTCACTCTATATTTGCTTTGTTTTTCTCGGCGGCCGGTGAGACCCAAGTACGATTTTCCGGTGAGAACCCATAAAAGAAAAAATGAAAAATCGGAAGGAGAACAGTGTGGTTTTGTAAGGTATCACGAGATTACAGAAAAACGAAAAAAAAAAATAGAGCTGAACTAGAAACAGGAGAGAGATAAGTGAGCATATGGCTTTGCTGGCGACTGGCAGTGGTGGGAAAAGCGTTTTATTTTCTAATAATATTTTCTTCATATTGGTAAACTGAAAATTAAAAAAGAAGAAGAAAAAAAAAAGCGCTTGTCTTTCTTTTCTTTTAACTTTTGCTTGCCTATTCTGTTGTTAACGCTCGACTGGGAGCGCGTGAGATTTGTTAATTTTAATGATAGCTACTACTTCGATTGCTCCATGTGAGTGTCAATATTTGGACTTTGTTGTGATGGAAGGGATGGGTCCCGACCGTAAACCATCGCTCTACTTACGTATTCTATGAATCGTATCAGCTAAAGGGAGTGGATTCCACGCGTTTAAACAGAGTGGGGGGTTTTTTAATTCATCGATATACGTTTCTCTTGTTTTTTCTTTGGATGGTCAGACTATTTTCGCTCTCAGTTCTCAATAAAACTTTGATCCTATTGGATAGGTGCTGGGAAGTAAAATTAAAAAAGGGCCTACTTTTCTCGCACTGATTCGGTACACAGTACACACACTGGTTTCACATTTGGTGATTCATCGGACGGTTCCAGAGCTCCGGATGCGGGTACCCATCACATGACCAATGTGACATTGGTTTGGCCGGTACGATTAATGGTTGCAAAACTTTATGAGTGTTTGACCATTGAAAATCGATCGACATGTGGCAATAGCTTACGAGTGCTTGATTTTAGACACAGTCGTACTTTGGTTCGGCTCGGCTTGGGTGCCATTGTTGGGAGTTTATAATTGACGCATCACTGACAAATGAACTGGAATGAGGCAGCAGTCATTTGGCATTTCTATTCTTTTTCTTTATAGTCAACAGATTAAGAATTTGAATGAAGAAATCAAATTCCATTTAAGCATAAATTGAAATTTAGCATGTGTAAGTGGTACATTTTTATAACTTACCTTTCTATATACTTCAAACATTAATATATATTTCCACTTTATTTTTTCAACTTTTATATCATAAATTGATTCTTTCTTATACTTTTATATCCAAATTTGTTTTTGATGTAGATCTAAATTTTTTTAAGTTGAATGAATTTTAGTTATAATTGCGTATTATTAAATCTTTACAAAAATTCAATACTTTATAATAAATAGGTTATTTGAATTGAATGAAAACTCATTAATTATAAGTAGGCGGTTCATATTTCAAACAATAAACGCGTATTTGAGTGAAGCAACGTCTTTGTTGTATGTTAAAGAAAATATAACTCAGAAGTTGAGGATTTGAATTGCCCTTTTGACTTTTTGGACATCAATTCGCATATTTCTCAATTTATTGCATGTAAATAAAATAATTATATAATCATGTTACAATCTTATCTTTTTCAAAATCAATTACAAAATTCAAATTTGATGGGTTTCTGTTGAATGCCATTTCAATTGATACAAATATTGTGTTGGATTTAAAGATTATAAGTCGAGTGAAGGTACAATACAACAATAATCATTATTTAGTTATTTTTATTTTTATTTATTCATTTAATTTTTTGAAATTAAATATTTTAGTTCATAGATAAAAAGTTGATAGGGACTTTTTTTTATTGGCTTAGTAACAAATTTGATATATTCTATTAATTTGATCCCAAGTCTAATAAGATAGGTAAGAGAGGGTCCAGTTATTTTTTTAATAAAATTTATTGATTTTTGCTAGGATGTGTAAATATTGGAAAGTTAAAAATATTAATAGGCCAATAAAAAAACTCACATCAACTTTCTAACCCTTAACTTAACTAACGAAAAAGGACTAAAGTATTTAATTTTAAAAAATTAAATGACTAAATAAAATAATAATTGAGTGACCAAAATACTATCTACGAACAGTTCTAATCTTATTATTGTCCAATTAATTTTTCTAATATATGCTTAGTTGTCATTTGATTTTATAAAAAAAAAATCCTAAAAAGAGCCTTGAAAAGTAGTGGTAGAAGGTATGGTATGGATATCTTCAGCATGTGATAAGGCAATGGGATCATCATTCTTTTTAACGCCCCAAATTATTAAATGGGTAGGACACTTTTTTCCCAATAATTATTTCTCATAAGATGAATTTGATTCATTTGGCAAAGCTTTTTTTAAATGGTATAACTTTAATCTTTTAATTTTTGAAGCTATCTTATGAAATTTGGGGAAAAGGGTGACTTAAAAGGTTAAAAAAATAATATGTATAAGGTTGCATTATTTATTTATTTATTTTTGCATAAGCAAGGTTATAAAATTTGTCAATAACCATTAAAACTTGATTTTATTTAAAATTTTAAAATAAAAAGTGGGGAGGTGGACCGCTCCTAAAAATTCAAAATTTTATAAGCACCTTACATATATATATTACTGTAGGTATATTTGTAAAAACCAAAGTTAGGTCAATATTTGTAATAAAAAAATTGTTTTCGCATCTTCCCCTCGTTTAACTAATTCTTAAAATTTTATTCAATGATAATTTTTCTGTTTTTTTAAATAATACATTCTTTTACCTACAACTTAGAATGATGTATCGAGTTCAAAACACACGAATTTTAAACTAACAGAATAACTGGGGCACCAATTAAATTTTTAGTTGAAAATTTCATCAATTTTTACTATTAAAAATCAGTTTATGAATATTAACATAATGAGATATACGTGGTACATCAAGTGTAATTATTTGATTATTCTGTCAATTACATCAGTTTTTAATAGTAAAATTTAACTAAAAAATAATTTATTTTTTAATTTAATATATAATAACTAATTTACTTATTTTTTAATGGATAAAATAAAACGTAAATTGACTAGAGTTTTATAATACTTTCTAAATATTGATGATAACAAAAATACAAATAGTAGTTCTATCTATCAATAAAATGTTGACTATTTTACTTTGTACAAAATTTCCATCAAATACATGAAATGTAAATTTTCCCCCCATAAATGGCCATCAAAATTCGAAATTTGTACTCTTCCCTGAATATAAGGTATGTGTTTCTCCTATAGGTTTCTGTATTTGCTGAAACAAAAAGTGCAGTGTTGCAAGTTGCAACTGCAACCATAACACTCTCTGTCGAGTCCACTTGGTAATGCTCATTTCACACGCCCACCACTGCAGCCATAAGATTCAATTTCATGCCATCAAATTTATTATTAAAACACTTGATACATAAATTAAGTTCCATATAATATAAATTATTCACGTATTCAATTTGTATAAATATACAATACTTTGACTGATGACAACCGAGAAAAAGTTAAATGAAGTTTTGATTCGATTGGTAAAATTAGATTTATTGATTTTTAAGTATCAAATTTAAGATTTATCATTTGTAATTTTATGTTTAAGTCTCAAATTTTATCATTAGTAACTGTTATGTGATAAGTGCTAAAAGCAACATGTTTTGATTTCATTTTTAATGCGTTTTTTGGTGGTTTTTCAATGTTAATGGTGAATTTTATCCTCTTAATCCTTTAAATTCATATCTTTATACTTGGGAGAGCATTTGGGAGTAAAAACCGAATCAGAGTAAGGTATAGGAGCCACATGGGATGACCCATTCCCCATGTCCGTTTGAGCCACACGACCATGTGGCAGACCGTGCCGATTCTGCGAATTGACACCCTGAACTGCGGGAAAACGTGGTTTTCAGATTTTTCGGGTATTCTAAGACATATATATGACAAAAATAAGAAGATATGAGTGATCCGTCATAGAAAACTCAAGAAAACAACTCAAAAAATATCATCGAAGCTGATTCTGAAGCAGATTTATGTCAAGATTGAATACTCCTGGTTGATTTCTTAGTAAACCATGATGAGTTTATTTATTTCTTTCAATTTTATTGTCTCCAGGATGTTTTTTTGTTTGTAAGTATAAACTAATTTTTTAAATACCTAGGGGAGATGAACCCTATGATTGATTATGTCATATGATTTTTATTTTACGTAATAAATACTTAGATATTATTCTCAATTATATGTGCTTAATCATTAGTTTGACATTTCTAGACTATTAATTCATATTTGATGTACTTACTGTAACTATACTATTAATTGATAGGTGCACTTGTTTTAGTCGGCTTTTTAGTTAGTTTCGTGGACATCACTATGTGTGGGTTTAGTCTAGTTAATTTAGTTTATTGACTTTAGTTTAAACTGTACTAATTATTAGTTCAATCGTATTGTAATAGTTTTATTCTACTTTGCGATTCATTAAATAATATGTGTTGTAATAATTTGATATTTACAATTATTTAAACACATATTTGTATTTGTGCTTTAACTGTACTTGACACACTTTAAAAAAAAAAACTACTAGAAAAAATTCTATTAATTCTTTGCCGTTCTGAATACAAATTTCATCAAGTATAAATTTAACAGTTGTATCAGAATGATTCAAATGTATTTTAGTTTTATTTTGGGAAGGGAAATGAATTTTAGTTTAATTATTCAATTGGTTACTGAATGATATTGTTAGATCCTAAAATGAATAATGAAAACTATGTTAGTTGTCAAGCACCACCAATTCTATTTGATATATAACATGAGTTTTTTTTTTTTGTCTAAATCGGGTATCCACCGTCGATAGCATATTTATTTTCCTCATCGTAAATGTTTTCTGAAGAATATAAGACCACTTTTAACCCTTACACCAACAATCAATAAAATTTAAATATCAAACAACGGTCAAAGTGTAATTCTCAATACAATTAGCTCACCATTTAATTTTACAGATCGAGTCAATCCCCTCTAAATACTTTGGTAACTTCATGTCCACATTAGTTCAATGAAGACGAACAACATGAATCAATAATGATTTGTTGTTTTTTTTTGTAGAGTTATATTTTACATATGATTATAACATATAAAATATATATAATATTTTAAACACGAGTTCAATGAAGAATAACAATAGGAATTGAGTAGGATTACAGTTTACCCAAAAAATAAATGTCCTTCATTTGGTTTCTTGAGGTGTAAAGTAGCAGAAAATGGTTAAATCCGTTGCTGCTGCCCCCCTACCCAATTACTCTACTACGTACTAATCATATGTTTGGGAAGAGTCGTTTTAAGATTTGAAAAAAAAAATGTGAATAATTAAATAATATTATATTATATTATAGTTTTGTTTTATTGTGAATTTTCATGCCATCTATCTTTAATTCTTTATTTCTATAAATAGAAAAATCGATGAAATCAATAGCCTTTTACTTTTACTATTGTAATATATTATAACTAGATTTGATCCTGTGTCGGGTTAGATTTGAGTCGGATCAATATAAGTTTTTAAGTTTGTTTTTAGGCTCGGCTCAAGAAATGTGTCTAAAATTTTGTCCAAATCTGACCCAGATAAAAATACTAAACCCGAGCTCGATCCGTCTCGTCCATTTTATTTTTTTATATTATTATTTTTATATAAAATAAAATTTTAAAAATACAATATATCAAACACATTAAAAAATATTAAAATAAAAATTTCCCAACAAATTAAAAATATATTCAAAAAAGTCTTTATACTTAAATAATATTAAGAAAGTTGCAACTTAACAAGCAAATGTTTTTAAGATAGTAACAAAAACTTAGCAAGCAAATGACTCTAAAATAATAACAAAATTAATAATAAAACAAGAGTTAAACAATATTCGAACAATAACAACAAAATATTAGCAATATCATAACAAAATGACAACAAACAACAACAAATAACAGTGAAAAAAAAGGCAAATTTGGGTTGAGTCGTAAAACAAAAGGGAATGACCGAGGTAATGAAAGAAATAATAACAAGAAAAGCTCAAAGTATTGAAGAACGTTTTTGATTACTGAAATTAAACACAAAATTACATTAGATAAAATGACATATAAATAGCTTAACTACATGTAACGTTAAAGCTAAAAACCTACAACTAATAGCCCACTAAAACCTCAACTAACAAAACATAATATGATCATATCCCTATAAAATAGGAACCAACTTATTTGATAAAGAAAACAAGTAAATTAAAAAATCCAGTAAGATGCACTAATTTTTAACACTCCCCCTTAGTGCATGCTTACGATTAAGAACTCCAAGAGCATCTCTAAATTGCTGAAACTTAGGCTTCACCAAAGCCTTAGTGAAAATATCAGCCACTTGATCGTTGGTGCGAATGTTTACAAGCTCAATCTCTTCACTTAGAACCTTTCCTCGAACAAAATGATGTCGAACCTCAATGTGCTTCGTTCGAGCATGAAAAACCAGGTTCGATGCAAGCTTAGTAGCACTTTCATTATCACACTTGATTTTTACAGCATAATCAACTTTACATATGTCTCCAATCAACCTCTTCAACCAAATGCACTCTTGTGCAGCCATAGTTGCTGCCACATACTCGGCTTCAGTACTTGACAAAGCAAAAACACATTGCTTTTTGCTACACCAAGAAACCATTGTTGAACCGATGCTGAAACAATATCCCGAAGTCGAGTGACGGTCGTTTGTATCTCCAGTACAATCGGCATCAATAAATCCACTCAACATAAAGCTATCACATCTCTTGTATAGAAGACCATAACCAATAGTTCCTTTAACATAACGCAAAATCCTCTTTGCTGCATCCATATGAATAGTTGTTGGATTCTGCATAAATTGAGAAACAACACTAACAGAGTATGAAATTTCAGGCCTTGTTGGTCAAATAGATTAAGCTTCCAACAAGTTGTCGGAACTTCCTTGCATCTTCCAACGACCTCCCATCTTCTTTCTTCAACTTCAAATTCGGCTCCATCGGAGTAGCTTTTTCTTTCGACTCCCTCATACCGAAACACTCCAAGAGATTCCTTGCATAGCCTTTTTTAGAAACAAGGTAACCTTGATATGATTTTTCCACTTCTAGACCAAGAAAACATCCAATCTCCCCTAAATTTTTCATCTCGAAACGAACAGACAAGTCATTCCTCAAATTACAAATTTCTGATTCATTATCTCCAGTTACTATCATATCATCAACATATAATAATACCAAGCGATGTGCACCTGATTCCAATTTTATAAATAAACTAGAATCTGATTCAGAAACTCTAAAGCCACAAAAAATGAGATATTGAGCAGCTTTACCATACCATGCCCGTGGCGCTTGCTTAAGGCCATATAACGCTTTCCTCAAACGGCAAACACGACCGGGAAATTCCTTAGAGACAAAGCCAACAGGTTGCTCCATAAATACTTCATGATCTAAATCTCCGTAAAGAAACGCATTCTTTACATCAAGTTGCCATAGTCTCCAACCTTTAAACGCAGCAAGCGAAATAATCGATCTCACCGTCACCATCTTTGCTACTGGGTTGAACGTCTCCTCGTAGTCCAATCCATAATTTTAAGAAAAACCACGACCCACCAGACGAGCTTTAAATCTATCAATGGTGCCATCCAATTTTTTCTTCACGCGAAAAACCCATTTACAAGTGATTGACTTACAATTTTCTGGTTTAGGAACCAACTCCCACGTCTCATTTTTGTCTAAAGCTTCAATTTCTTATTCCATGGCTGCCTCCCATTTTGAATGGCCTTTGGCTTCTTCATAACTTACTGTTCTTCATCAGACGCTCCAACAAAGAAACAAGAAGTGATACTGCAATGATTAAGCTGCACCTCATAGTCTCTGAGATACTCAGGTTGTCTCGTTTCTCTGGTAGACCTCCTCACTCTCTGTTGCTCACCACCCTCATGTCGTTGAACATTCTGACTTGGAGTTGGTGTTGGAGATTCATTTTCCAACTCATCATCAGTAAATGGTTGCAAATTAACTCTTGGAAATAGCTCATCCAAGTTTTCACCATCACCTTCAAGAACAATATTTTCTGCAGCAAATCTTTGAGTGGAGTAGAAAGATGATAATTCATCGAACATAACATCTCTCGAAGTAGCAAACTTCCTCGTATCCGGATCCATACACCTCCATCCCTTCCTGTAAGAATCATAGCCAACAAATACACACTTATTTGCTTTCAGATCAAGTTTAGTTCTTTTCGATTTCAGAACATGTACATAACAAATAGAACTGAAGACTCGAAAATAATTCACATTTGGCTTTTCACCATATAAAATCTCAAAAGGAGATTTCTGTATACCTGGCCAAAGAGGCAGCCTATTTGTCACATGACATGCACAAAGAACAGCTTCCGCCCAAAGCTCTCGAGGAAGATTCTTGTTATGCAGCCATGATGTTGTTCCAATAGGGTCGGAAGCGTGTAAATTATTGTACTAAAAAATCACACAAAGTTCAATTCCCAGGGAAGAGAGGTGGATCACATGGATCTCTTAAATACCAAGTCTTTCCTTAGACAGAATATCCCTTCTATAATAATTTAATAGCACAGTTAAATACTACTATTATACCCTCAAATATTGAAAGAAAAATAGGACAAGAAAGAACACAAGAGATTTAACGAGGTTCGGTAAATTATACCTACGTCCTCGGGCACTAACACCAGATGATAACTTTACTATCTCCAAAGTATTACAAACAAATAGAATTCCTTAAGAATTCTCAAATGGGAGAAGAGAGAAAACTAAGAGAGAAAGATTGGTTGGGATGATTGAAATGAGAAATGAGAAGGCCTATTTATAGTTGAGGTTCAAGGACCAAACAATAAATAGCCCATTATCTCAAGGACCAAAAAAAAATTATCCCATGCCACTTTTTCAAAGTCAACTTTAGGGTGCTAAACTTGCACAACTTTGTATTGTTTGCCATTAATGTTGTCTCCCATTAATGTTAACAATCTCCACCTTGAAGATTTGATTAGGATAATCACATCTTCACACACTTCTTTCAACTCCCCAAATTCGATAAAGTTATCTTTTGTAGTGCCTACAAATGCACTCTCGAGCGCCATACACCTGAAGGTGCTCAAATTCTCAGGATGTTAATCAAGTTCAAACAATGATTAAACTTGATTGTTGTTACCACCTTGGTCATCATATCTGCGGGATTATCTGCTGTCGGAATCTTCTGAAGTAGAATTTTTCCTTTTTCAAAGACTTCCCGCACAAAGTGATATCTTACGTCGATATGCTTGGTTCTTGAATGATAGACTTGATTTTTCGCTAAATGAATAGCGCTCTGACTGTCACAATATAAACTTATGTGACTTTGAACAACTCCTAAGTCTTTCAACAATCCATTAAGCCAAATAGCCTCCTTAACAGCTTCTGTAACTGCCATATATTCTGCCTCTGTAGTAGACACAGCTACTGTAGACTGTAAGGTAGACTTCCAACTTACTGGGGCTTTCGCAAGAGTAAACAGATACCCCGTAGTTGAACGACGTTTATCTAAATCACCAGCAAAGTCGGAATCAACATATCCAACTACAAACTGACCAAGTGCTTCATCCTGTTCAAAAATTAAACCAACATCTACGGTTTTTCAAAGATACCGTAGAATCCATTTCACAGCTTGCCAATATCCTTTTCCAGGATCATGCATATACCTGCTCACAACTCCAACAGCTTGTGAAATGTCAGGCCTCGTACACACCATCGCATACATCAAACTCCCAACTGCATTAGCATATGGGACTTTCGCCATATATTCTCTTTCATCTTCAGTCTTCGGAGATAATTGAGCACTAAGTTTCAAATGAGAAGCAAGTGGGGTACTTACATGTTTTGTGTTTTCATTTACACCAAAACATTGTAATACCTTTTTCAGATATTGCTTCTGATTTAAACAGAGCTTGCCTCTCGGTCTATCTCTACTTATCTCCATGCCGAGAATATTCTTGGCCTCACCTAGATCTTTCATCTCGAACTCTTGATTCAACCGAGCCTTCAGCTTATCTATCTCATTTTGGCTCTTCGAAGCGATTAACATATCATCAACATACAAGAGTAGATAAATGAAAGATCCGTCATGCAGCTTCTGCAAATATACACAATTGTCATATTTGCTTCTTGTGTACTTCTGCCTTCTCATAAAGCTATCAAATCGCTTGTACCACTCCCTCGGGGATTGCTTCAACCCATATAGCGATTTGTTAAGCTTACAAACCCAATTTCTACCACCAGCATCTGTGTATCCTTCTGGCTGAGTCATATAGATCTCCTCTTCTAACTCACCATGCAAGAAAGCCGTCTTAACATCAAGTTGAGCTAGCTCCAAATTCAACTGTGCTACCAAGGCCAACAAAATTCTAATGGAGGAATGTTTCACAACAGGGGAAAATACATCATTGTAGTCAATTCCCTCCTTCTGAGCGTAGCCTTTAGCTACCAATCTTGCCTTGTAGCGAATATCCTTCTTGCTAGGAGATCCATCTTTCTTTGTGAATACCCACTTGCATCCGATTGCCCTTTTACCTTTTGGTAATTGCGCCAACTCCCAAGTATTGTTCTTCCGGAGAGACTGCATTTCTTCATCCATGGCACTTTTCCATTTATCACTTTCTAAGCTTTGCATTGCTTCTTGATAAGTGATAGGAATATCATCAACAACGGGAAGGGCGTAGGCCACCATATTAGTAAATCGAGCAGGTTTACGAATTTCTCTCCGTGGCCTTGCAACTGCAACTGGTTCTGGTGTACTTAGTGGTTCTTGGGTCAGAACCTCTTCAACCTCTAATTCCTCCATTGTGGTTGGAGAATTAGACTTATTAACTGGGCAAATCCCCATATGCTCAAACTCCACCTGTTTTGGAGTACACTCCACCTGCTGTGGAGTATTGCTCGTCTGAATATCTTTATCTGCTACATTTTTCAATGTGGCAGATTCATCAAAGGTAACATCTCTGCTACAGATCATTTTCTTTGTGCTTAAGCACCAAAGACGAAATCCCTTCACTCCAGAAGTGATTCCCATAAAGAGAGCTTTCTTTGCCCTCGGATCTAACTTTAACTCCTTCACATGGTAATATGCAGTGGTTCCAAACACATGTAAGGAATCATAATCTGTAGCCGGTTTTCCAGACCATACCTCCATAGGAGTTTTTCTTTCTAATGCAGATGATGGCAAACGATTAACAAGATGGCCAGCGTATGTCACAGCCTCAGCCCAAAATTGCTTGCCCAACCCAGCATTGGACAACATACATCGAACTTTCTCCAGCAATGTTCGATTCATACGCTCTGCCATTCCATTCTGTTGTGGTGTATCCCTAACTGTGAAGTGTCGAACAATACCATACTCTTGGCACACATCGAAGAACGGATCACTTTTATATTCCCCTCCATTGTCCGTCCTAAGCCGCTTGATTTTCTTGCCAGTCTGGTTTTCGATCATAGTTTTCCATTTAAGAAAAACTCCAAGCACTTCATCTTTAGTTTTCATGGTATACACCCAAACTCTTCTGGAAAAGTCATCAACAAAAGTAACAAAGTAGTGTTTTCCTCCCAACGAAGGTGTTTTGGAAGGCCCCCACACATCTGAGTGAATATATTCCAAAATACCTTTTGTATTATGGATAGCAGTGCCGAATTTCACTCTCTTTTGCTTTCCCATAACACAGTGCTTACAAAATTTTAATTTGCAAGCCTTTGCACCTTTCAACAATCCTTGCTTTGCCAGAATTTGCAAGGATTTTTCGCTGGCATGTCCCAACTTCATATGCCACAACTGCATTGAGTCCAAGTCTTTGTTACCGGAAGCTGCAGCGACTGCTCCAATAACTGTACTACCTTGGTAGTAATACAAGTTATTTTTCCTGATGCCCTTCAATATCACAAGTGCGCCAGATGTCACTTTCAAAACCCCATCTCTCATAGTAACAACTGAACCATTGGATTCCAAGGCTCCCAATGAGATGAGATTTTTCTTCAAACTGGGCACGTACCGAACATCAGTCAGAACTCTGATTGATCCATCTTTATTCTTTAATTGGATTGAACCTATCCCAACAGTTTTACAGGCATTGTCATTGCCCATATAAACAACTCCTCCATTTAGTTCTACTAAATCAGAGAACCACTCCCGGTTAGGGGACATATGATAGGTACAACCCGAATCCAATATCCACTCTTCTGAATGGAACGACGATGATGATGCAACCAGTGATATTTCAGAGTCACTAGTATCATGCTTAGCAACACAAGCATCTACAGCAGCTTTTCCCTTATTCTTCAGCTTTGGACAATTTTTCTTCCAGTGGCCTTTCTCATGACAAAAAGCACATTCATCTTTCCCAAGTCTGGACTTTGACTTTGATCTCCCCTTTTGAGTTTTCTTCCGAGTGTATGAACGACCTCGGACTACTAAAGCTTCTGTATCTCTGATTGAGTTTTTCTGTTTGTCCTTCTTTCTCTGTTCATAACTGTATAAGGCCGCACAGACTTCGCTCAGAGATATATCACTCCTGCCATGAAGTAGAGTGGTTTCTAGGAACTCAAACTCCTCAGGAAGTGACCCCAATAGCATCAAAGCCAAATCTTCATCTTTGAATGTCTCATCCATATTCAGCAAATCAGTGACTAACTGATTAAATTTGGTGATGTGATCATTCATTGTGGTACTTGGGACGTATGTGAAGCGAAACAGTCTTTTCTTCAAGTGGAGCTTATTTTGACTGTTTTTCTTCAAAAATTTTTCTTCAAGTGCCACCCACAACTTATTTGCAGAAGTCTCCTTTGAAAAAGCATACCTCTGCTCTCGAGAAAGGCATGATCGAATTGTGCCACATGCCAACCGATTGATCGCCTTCCAATCTTTCTCCTGTACATCATCTGGTTTCTCTTCATCAATGGCAATGTCTAGACCCTACTGAAAAAGGGCATCTAGAACCTCACTTTGCCACATACCAAAATGGCCCGTGCCATCAAAGATCTCCACAGTCAATCTTGCATTTGCAATTGTCGGTCTTGTCCACATGGACGATGTTGAAGCTCCTACACCGACCGTTTTCTCCATAATCTTTCAATATACCTAAGGAAATCTTTTCTGATGTGGAAGATTAGTTCAAACTGCAACCACAGAGCATACTACGATTAACCTTCGGCTCTTGATACCACTTGTTGTTCCAATAGGGTCGGAAGCGTGTAAATTATTGTACTAAAAAATCACACAAAGTTCAATTCCCAGGGAAGAGAGGTGGATCACATGGATATCTTAAATACCAAGTCTTTCCTTAGACAGAATATCCCTTCTATAGTAATTTAATAGCACAATTAAATACTACTATTATACCCTCAAATATTGAAAGAAAAATAGGACAAGAAAGAACACAAGAGATTTAACGAGGTTCGGTAAATTATACCTACGTCCTCGGGTACTAACACCAGATGATAACTTTACTATCTCCAAAGTATTACAAACAAATAGAATTCCTTAAGAATTCTCAAATGGGAGAAGAGAGAAAACTAAGAGAGAAAGATTGGTTGGGATGATTGAAATGAGAAATGAGAAGGCCTATTTATAGTTGAGGTTCAATGACCAAACAATAAATAGCCCATTATCTCAAGGACCAAAAAAAATTATCCCATGCCACTTTTTCAAAGTCAACTTTAGGGTGCTAAACTTGCACCATTTTGTATTGTTTGCCATTAATGTTGTCTCCCATTAATGTTAACACATGAAAGGCAAATTGAAGCAAGATAACCAAGCTTTCTTTCTGCAACTCCATTCTGCTGTGGAGTATCTGGACAAGTCATTTGACGACAGATGCCGTTGTCATCACAATACTGAAAAAAAAATCATCGGACATGTATTCTCAGCCATTGTCACTTCGAAGACACTTAATCTTCTTTCCAAACTCTTTTTCAACAGCAGCTTTGAACTCCACAAACGTGGATAATGCTTCACTTTTCTCTTTCAAAAAATTCACCCAAGCGAACCTTGAGTAATCATCCACCAAAACCATGACATAACAGTGGCCGCTACAACTCTGTGTTCTCGTTGGTCAGGTCAAGTCCGTATGAACCAATTCGAGCAAAGAAGATCTCCGATTTGATGAGCTTTTGAAAGGAAGACGATGAGATTTACCATATTAACAGCCTTGACAAATCACATCTTCATGTACACTCTTCAAGATCGACATCCCATCTAACAACCTTTTCGAAGAAATTTGTTGCAGCATTTGGTACCCCACATGACCCAATCGAGCATGCTAAATAGTAGCGTTATCAGTTTGGCTTGTTTTCTTCAGATAAGCTTCACCTGCCGACATAACGAACAACGAGCCTCTCTTTTCACCAGAAAACACAACATCAACAGAAATTTCTTTCACATTATCAAGCACCTTCACATCTTTAGGGCCAAACAAGACATATTTTCCAGAATCAGTAATTTGAGAAATTGAAACTAAATTTTTCGTCAAACCTGGAACATGATACACATCAATCAATTTGACACTTTCGGTTCTCGTATCGTCGGCAACATCGATCACCACAACACCCTCTTTTGCTACCGGATGAGTGGAGTTATCCGCAGTCACAATAACTCGATCTCCACGGTGTTCATGCATCTCCGAGAACAAAGTATCATTTCCGATTACATGGTGAGAACAACCAGAATCAATAATCCACTCCTCCTTCTTGTTATCAGCATAATTGACAAAAGCTTTTGATGACTTTTGTTCAATAGCTTCAACAGTCAAGCAATGCTCCCAATTGAGTCGATCATCGGTTTCTTCCGTGGACGCGACATTGGCCTTGGAAATCTTCACACTGTAATTTCTCTTGATATGCCCAGTCTTTCCGCATCTGAAACATTTGAAAGACTTTTTGCTTTGCGAGTTGCCATCTTTTTCCGAACTAGAGTCTTCAGATCTGCCTTTATTTCCAAACTCATTCTTCTTGCTTGGCTTCCCTTTTGAGAAGAGAACGGCATCAGATTCAAAACTTTTCGCCATCTGCTTTGCAAAGCTTCTTGATTATAGAGCAAATTCTCTAACTCCTCCACCGAAGGCTGTGTCGACCACCCTTGAATAGAAGTGACAAAAAACCCATACTCCTTCTTCAAACTGCGGATAATATAACGACGCAAACGAGCTTCACTAACTTTCTCATCCGTATCTATCTCTAAAATTTTAGCACAAATATTTTTAACTCGTAAAAATATTCTGAAATTGACATACCTCCTTGTTTTAACCCGGCCAATTCGTTCTCCAACAATTGCAACCTTGCGGTATTCTTCTTCGTAAACAACCTTTCGAGCGTTTCCCAAACTTCTTTTGGAGAGTTAACATCACGAACATGATCAATGAACTCTTTGCTAATAGAAGTCCTTAAAGCAAAGAGAGCTTTACCGCACTTAACCTTCCACCTCCTTTGTGACTTGGCATTCTCGAGAATATCAGGAGGGATTGTTGCATCAGCGTCAACAACCAATCCCCACAAGTCCTGGCCTTGAAGAAATACCTTCATACACATCCTCCAATACTTGTAGTTAGTGCCTACAAGTTTCTCCATACCAATCTGATTGTTTCCTTCATTTGAAACCTCCATTGCAGCAACTAGCAAAACACCCTTTAACACAATTAACCAATGAATAACCTGGCTCTGAGATACCATAAAACAAAAGGGAATGACAAAGGCAATGAAAGAAATAATAACAAGAAAAGCTCAAAGTATTGAAGAACGTTTTTGGTTACTGAAAACACAAAATTACATTAGATAAAATGACATATAAATAGTCTAACTACATGTAACGTTAAAGCTAAAAACATGCAACTAATAGCCCACTAAAACCTTAACTAACAAAACATAATCTGATCATATCCCTATAAAATAGGAACCAACTTATTTCATAAAGAAAACAAGTAAATTAAAAAATCGAGTAAGATGCACTAATTTTTAACAAGTCGGGCTCGAGCCAAAAATTCTGACTCAAGGCCCGACTCATTTAGAAAGCAGGCCTTATTTTTTGTCTAAACTTATTTTTCGGGCCTATATTTTTGCTCAAACCTTCCCATTTCTCGAATGGATTTTGAGTTTGAACAAGTGACCCAAACCGTGATGAGGTCTAGCTGTAAGTACCTTTTATAAATTATTATTGTATATTATTTTAAATTGTTTTTCAAATTATTGTTTTATTTTATTTTTAGATTGAAATTTTGAATTTTTATGTAACCACTGATCTCTACTTCTGTAAATAAAAATTTCTATGAATAAGTGAATAAAATCGTGATCACAGCATATAATTAATAATAAAAATTACAATAAATAATAATTTCATCTACTTTTGAAATTAATATAATTTGAAATAATTGTACATTATTATAGTAACATATTATCTTTTCATTGGTGTTTTTTTTTGTACTTTTGTAAAAATTTAAATTCCAAAATCAACTATAAAAACATATATTGTTATTTTTAAAATATCATGAATTATTTTAAAAAATTAAAATAATAAACTTATACTAATTAAAATCTAGAGAACGTAACATCGGTTATAGTAAAATCCGAGCATCAGTTGATTATATTGGACGCCATCTATTGATAATCATCTGATCATTCATTACCAACGCATGGAAGCTTGCAATCTCAGCCACACGGAATTTTACAGTGTTATATTTATAGACAATATGACCAAAAAAGGCAGATCGTATAAATCAGAGGTGTTGGCATCCAATTTAATTTCAGTTTTAGTTAATCTTTTTTTTTGTATTTACTTAGACCGACTGTAACCCTCAATTTTTGCTTCAACTTTTCCAATTTGTTTAATAATAAAAATTGTAATAATAAACGTTTATAATAGCGGTAAAATCATCGTAAATCAATTAAAAAAAGAAGAATAAGAACACATAAATTTTACGTACAAATATTTTTGAAAAAAAAAATCACGACAGAAGAGGAGAAATTCACTAATGTTGAAAAATAAATGATATACAATAGGAGTTTTGACTACGTCTATTAAAGGGTTGAAAAGTCCTGTTCTAATCAAATTCAGATAGAAGAAGAATAATTCTATACGGATTCAACTTGTGTTGTATGGTCCGTATCGTGAAGGCTTTGCCCCTACACATCCTTTTGTTTTTACTGTATTTATTTTTTTAACAAGTGACGAGATTCGAACAACACAAAATCTAACAAAAAGATATATATAATTTAGATTCATTCAAATAATTAAATGTTATTCAACATTTTTATTTTTGAAATTTAACTTTTTACTCTCTTTTTTTTTTAATTTACACTCTTGTTTAAATATATATACGTCCTTCAAATATTAAACCAAGGTTGAAGATTTTCCTTTCGAACAATAATGAAGCTTGAAGATGGAAGACCTAACTTTCAGTCGAACACATAATGATATTACAATATTATATCATATTCAGAAAAAGTATGGCTATCTTTTTTAGGGACAGCAGAATTCCGAGTTGTTACTTCCAAGAAAAGAAAGCAGTTGGCAGTTGACGACCCATAACCATATGCTACGATTCCAGCAATAGATATCCGCCAGGAACCTACATTTATAAATTTGCGGATCAATTCGCAATAATGGGATCAAATCTAAACATTATTATATATTTGATTTTTATGATGTTCAACCTGGTATCTTGGGAGTACAATCAACTGCAGTACTATACAGCTTGTATTAACGGAGAATTAATTACTCAACTAATAGTAAATTCAACAACTAAACATTAATATATTTGAATTGAATCGGATTAGTTGGTCGGATCGAAATTGATTGAAGTATCGTTTCGGAAAATAACACTGAAACGATTGAATCGGAATTTAGTACAAACTAATTAAACCAGTTAAAAAATTAATTAAACTTACGGTTAATTGTTTCTTTAATATATTTTTATTTGTTTAATTTTTTAATTTAATTATTCAAATTGACTAACCAATGGCCTAACCAGTTCAATTATAGATCTGATCCTGCAAACATATGATTACCCCAACAGCAAAACAACCAATCAACGACGTAAATTATGCATGCATGTTCTCATTTTTATCTATGTGGTTAGGGATGTAACAAGTTACATGTTGAATTCCATAATTACCTCAAAATCTTAGCATTTTGATCAATATGAGATTTGAATGGAAACATCAAGTGAACGAAAGGGCTGGCAAGGATTATATTGCGAATTAGCCAGCCTTGGTGCTGACCATTTTGGTGTTTATTTTATGCACACCCATATCTTGGGTGACAACTAAACACGTGGGGGCTTTCGTCTTCATATTCCCCGTTTGGCGTCTTCATGTTTTCCCCACCTTACCAAACTTCTTAATGTTATAAATCTAAAGATCAATTCTGAATATTGTGGTATGATGTATTAGAGACTGCTATGATATTCTTACTTGATTCTATCAAATCAGTGAGACTTATATATAGCAAACCAGTGTTATTAAATGACCTACCCTTCTTCATTCTATAATTAAGAAGAAAAGGTAATTGTGTTGCTCTTTTGGGCCCAAACTTTGAAAAGCTGGTCTATTGGGTTTAACGCTTGAGTACCTTAAAACCAAATTCAGCCGAAAATGGCCTAGACAAGAGTTTTTGAATTTTTTTTTTACTTTTTGGAAAAGTCTAAAATAGTACTTCAATAAATAATTTATTCGGAAAATTCGATCTGATTATTTATTTGTTGCTTTGACTTGTCACACAGTTCACGACTCGAGGTTTTACACCTTGTGATTTTATGTCTTCTTGCAAATAATTAATCTTTCAATTCTCAATTATTTGATAAAATTTCAAATAATTTAATATTCATTTTTATTCACTTCACTAATAAAGCATATAGATTTATCTGGTATCAATACATCCAGTAATAGTATAAATCCAAGACTATAGCTATTATTATTATCGTTCAAAACAATAAAAAAATATATAAATTATATATTTTCAGTATCTACAGATTTTATTGCATTCTCCATTTGCGTAGTTAGGAGTTAGGACAAGTTCATTGTTGGGCACACAGATTGTTATCTCCTCTGGAAGTTGAAGGCTTTTATTGCAAAAGCGAAAATCACTCCGAAGAAGATGACGAAAAAGGCTACCATTAAAGCAGCTATTACCAAGAAATCATGGCGATACCCGAACACTTGTTCCAGTAACTGTCTTGTAGGCATTGAGTGCACTCCATCTGATAATTTCACCGCCCTTTCATCATCAGCGTATTGTGAAACCACGAGGCCGTACAAACTCCACGCTATGGGATTTGCCCAGTAATACCATCTCCACCAAATGGGAATTCTCTGGCAAATTTATTATTACAAATAAAAACATGAATGTGATTTAAAAGGTCCTCCAAATTGAATAATATGTTTATATCAGTACATTCTAAAATCTGCAACTGGAAAACGATGGGATGAGTTTGATGGAAGCCTATAGTTATTTAGGGATGGAAATGGAGCGAGCCTCATCTACCTCCATCCCCTTCTTATAAATGTTACTGATGCTCTTTCTCTCTCAATAAACGTAAGTGTGCAATTATGATAAACACACTAACACAATTTTTTACCTGGAAAACCTCCCTTTAAAGCAAAGTTTAAAATTCACAAGAATTGAATTGAGACTCCACTAAAAGGTCATGCTAAAATATCACAATTATTATAATGAGCATATAACTCTAAAAAAGCCAACAAGTAATCCCAAGTAAGAAGGAAAAGAAGCTAAGAGTGGATCATGGATGAACCCCCGATTGAACAGTTGATCGAAACTGCTTTCCTTTTGAGTGTGCCGCCTCTCACTTGCCCAACATTCTAACGTGTAAAATGTTCCCCCCACCTTTTTATTAAAGGGCAAAGTGAGTTTTCCACACATAGTGAGACTCACGGCCCAACAATATGTCTCCATGAATATTGGTGATGTCCATAACCAATTTGCGTTGTTTATACAATATCTTTCAGATCCACTTGAATGCTAATGATTTTTTTAGGGATGCATGCTATGTCAATCTAAATACATACCTATATGTTGGATCTTTCATACCCATATCTGAATATTGTCTAAGAGGATGCTGGATGTAAGTACAACAAAAATAACACAATCGGAGCAAGACAGAAAACAAGAACACATAGCAGATTAGGCGAGATGAAGAGTGAAGAAAGCAGCTGCTTTATTACCTTGTGGGGAATCATAAAGCCGCTAAAAAGGTTCCAAAGCATATAAAACGGAGCCGCGATGATAGCAGCCACATTGTGATTTGGTGTGACAGCAGTAGTCATCATTCCATAGAAGGTGAAGTATAACAGAGTTGAGTACATAAAGAATATGTACCAAATGAATTTCAAAGCAGTCCACTCAAATGAGGCCATAGAGTAGAATATCGAACAATAAATTACCGACTGTGCAAATACATAAGGGAACTCGATAGCAACCTGCGAAGCAAACGGAATGAATCAGCTCATTTCTGTAGAAAAAGTAAAGGGAATATGCAGCTTCTATTTGTGTGGAATGCTGAAAATAGAAGGTAGACCTGAGCAAAAGCAAAGGCTAGGCCTGAATACATTCCTGCGGCTCTTTCTCTGTATGAAACGAATCTCTCAATGGACACAACAGGTTGAACAGCAGTTGCATTTGTAATACCAATGAAGAGGACTGCCGCATACATCGACCCCATTGCATTGAACAAATCTTGCTGGCTCTCCCTGTAAGTGAAACACAGAGGAACAAAATAAGCACATAAAACAACTCAGATTCTTTACTATATTGATTTGAAATAATATTTAGAAGATAACTAGAAAACCTTTGTGAACCGAATTTCCAGCATATTGTTCCAAGCATCAACGAAATGACAATGGTGTAGAAGAATTTAACTGCTGTGTATTGGGGGTTTCGCCAATAAGATAGATTTTGCTTCCAAAGACAAGTTAAAAACTGTTCAAAAAATGACTGGGAATACTTGGATGGAAAGTTCAATTCTTTTGAATTACTACTTGGCTTGCTCAGATTTTCAACCAACTCCCTGTTGCGTCTGAAAGAAAGCAAGAAGATGAAGTTACAAAAAAAAAAAAAAGATTTTGAAAGGTATTGTTTAGAACTAAATAAAACCTAATTGTAAGCGAATCAAAAGTATTCCTACTGAAATAGATTAGATCTTCGATAAATGTCTGCAAAGTCCAAACCCAAACGGTTTTCTTCAGCTGTAGAAGTAACCTCAAGCATCCAAGCAGCAGGATTGTAGCCAGGTCTGATCTTAGGCACTCCTTCAACTGCCTAGAAAACCAAAATATAGATCAGCAGGAATAAGGACAAATTCTACTCTCTTTTCTGGGCCAGTGGCCAAGTTCATAGTTCACTAGACCATATGAAATACTTATTCTAGTAGCTAAACATACAGAATCTGACCTCAAAATACTTTATGAGTTCGCTAGAGTTGGGGCCTAGTGGACCAGCATATATGAGCTCTCCTCCACGTTTCATAAATAAAAGCTGCCATCATAGATTAAATGAGAAGCTGAATGAAGATGGGATCAAAATGGCATTTCTATATTTGTGCATATATTTGTGTGTAAGATCATCTGTAAAACAAATTCTCAAAGAGAGAAAAAGACCTCGTCAAAGGATTCAAAAATGTCTATGCTGGGCTGATGGATAGTGCACACGATTGTTCGTCCGGTATTCACAATATTTCTCACAGTCCTCATCACGATGGCAGCAGATCTAGCATCCAATCCCGTTGTAGGCTCATCCATGAAGACTATAGATGGGTTGGCGACAAGTTCAACAGCAATAGTTAACCTTTTCCGCTGTTCAGTGGACAAGCCATCAACACCTGGCAGACCAACCAATGCCCCACTTAATGGAGTGAGCTCCACAAGTTCCATCACCTCCTCAACAAATGCCTGAGAATCCATCCCTAAATAAGTCAATACGGTACACCATGCTGTCAAATAGTACTATACAAGCATAAATAAAGATATGTTCCAATTACCCTTTGTATCTCCAAGTCAACATCCGATGGTAATCGAAGCCAAGCAGAGAACAGAAGTGATTCCAGAACGGTCAAACAAGGAGAATGAATATCATTCTGCTCGCAATAACCTGAAATTCTTGCAAAAGTCTCTTGCCTTTTCGGATAACCAGATATATTTATGCTCCCTTCTATGACCCCTCCAGTTTTCCGACCAGCTAAAACGTCCATGAGTGTAGTTTTACCAGCACCACTGACACCAACCAAAGCTGTAAGTACACTAGGTCTAAATGCTCCAGTAACATCAACCAACAACTGCAATCTGTCTTCAGTTATACCTTGTTGTTTCAACTCCTGGAAAAACACATAGTCAAAAAGTTAACTCATCAACATATTTCTATAAAATAATTAGCATAGGGAAATAGGACAATATACTATACCACAGGGATCTCCACAAAGTAATTTATATTGCTGAAAGACATAGAAAGTGGTTGAAATGGGAGAACCATGCCTCTGTGCTTAAAATAGTTTCCTGCCCAGCAGTTGAATAAAAAGATTGAAACATTTGGCAGCATAAAAGAAAAAAAGGCTAAAGATCGGAAATGTCTTTTGCTCACCATTTACTGAGCTTGAATATTGCAAATAATGTCTCAGCTCAGTTACATTTTCACCCTTCCTTCTATTGTCTCTCTCTTGCAGCTCTTCCTTGGAGAAAACTGCCTGTTGCTTCCCCAGAGCTATAATAAATGACAAAGGCATAAATTTGATTAGATTTACACCAGATATCATATATGTTTTCCTTGGAAAGGAAATTCATGATGGACAAATTTCAATAGGAATGAGATGGCTTACGGTTAAGGTTAGCTAGAAAGAATGTAAATAGAATATTGAGCAAAACTGTATATCCAAGCAAAGCACCAACACCAATCCAATACCAGTAGCTCTCTGGAAAATAGCTGCGTGCTCTCAACAGTGCCTCACCCAGTGAGAAGTTAGTGTAGTTTCCAGCTCTCTGTAAAAATGGAAATTAAGTACGGTGAGTTTCAAGCTTCAACATAAGATTGAAGCCAAATTCCAACTTAAATCATCACACATTCAGAGAACATGATTCACATTTCACAAATGGAAGAACCAGGAGCCCAATAAGGGCGAGACACAAATATCAAGCTACTAAGCATAAGTCTAACTAAATAGATAGATAGATTGCTCAGAGGCATTGTCACAAGCTTAGGCATGCTTGCTCATGAAGTTAAAAAGCATAAAAAAGAAAAACTATAATGTTGCTAAAAGGAAATGGAAAGTACTTCTCTAACTCGCCCATTAATCACAAAATAAAAGTGCAAGCTTAGCATGTTTATGCTAACTATCAACAATCATTCAGCAGTTATTGCTGCTGATTTTATTCTTCTCCAGACATCATTAGTATTGCTGCATGATGACAGATTAACAGAATATTCCACAGCGCCAAAATAATTAATGCAATAATAAATATTTATAGATGTTACCTTATTCCAAGAATGTCCAAGGAATTCATTGACAGAGGCTGCATTTTGAGCATACATCAAAGGAGAAACCCAATAACCCCAGATCCACCAGCTAGGGATATGATCTGTCAGATTGAAGAAGAATAAGTAATCATATCGCAATTATAGAAAATGGAGAGCATGTTTGTCTAACCTCTTGAAATGATATATCCTCCAAGAGCCATGACCACCAACATAGCAAAAGATCCAAAGGTGTTGGCAACTATCATATTTCTGCCCAAGGAGCCTATCACACGAAAAAGAGCTATAGACATCTGGTGCAGACAGAAATATAACAAGAACTGCCGAAGAAATCTGCAAGGTTCAGAATTAAAGTGAAGATTGAATCTCAAAACTGCCGCGATACATGCAAAAATCATCGAAAACAACTTTACCTGGTGAGGTTAGGATCATAACCAATTACGTAGTATGAAATTGCCACCCAGAAACCAGACTCGTAGAGGGAAGTTGGAATACTTAGCAGCCAAGAAGGCAGCGTATAAGCCCAAGTTGGATAGAAATGCAAATCCCTGTGCTTATAAAGAACAGGAAGTTTGGCCACCAACATTGAAACCTCCGTAAATCCATTGAAAAGAATAATGACCATGGAAAAGTAAAGTGCCCCTAGATACAATCCTCCATCATCGATTGTATTGTGATGCAGCACAGTCCGCATAAAAACGCTCATTGTGATTAGTGCAACAATAAAAAGCTGGACAAGGAAAGAAAAAACTAAAAATCATATTAAATCTCAGTGGAACTGTGAAATGAGTTGTTATGACAGGAGGATAGAAAGAGAATAAGGTTAACCAAATCATTAGAAGTGTGCTAGTGTTTTGAATCGTGAAGTTTTAACACTTACCTGAATAAATTTGAAAACATAGATAAATGAATTCCGTTTCATCAGTAGCATCTGCCAGTTAAAGTTGGTTTTAAGAAGTTCATTCTTCTTCACTCCATAGCGAGAAGTTGACAGTGCTGCTGGATGGCTATAACGCTTATCAAATGGAATGCTTAGTTCCTCGTACAAATTCTTCCCAGTTTGATAGGATCGGAAAGCTTCAGAAAATTTTCCTGGAGTAATGTAGCGATAAGGCTGGAAAGGAAGAGACCAATACTGTTGTTGATCCTTTTTCGACAAAACCTGTGCACAGAAAACTTGAGCAAATAGAATACCATATAGATTGTATGTCTAAAAATCAAGCTCTAGCCCCATACCTCTTGCAAGAAGTCTGCCACATTCTTTCTTTCAGGACACTTAAATCCCATAAAAGCAAAGAAATCAAGGGCCTCCTCACGAGGCCCCTGGTATACAATCTGGCCCTCACATAAAAGTATAACATCATCAAACAACTGGTAAGTTTCAGGAGCTGGTTGAAGCAGAGAAATCACAGTAGTCCCATCGAGTGCACAGGTTGAATGTCTCAAGTATTTAATAATTTGATAAGTAGTAGAACTGTCGAGCCCATTCGAAATTTCATCCATGAACAACACCCTGGCTGGCCCAACTAGTAATTCACCTGAAATAACAGTTCTGGCAAATCAGCATGAATGAAACCAAATAGCTCCTTCTTTGAATAAAACACACATACACGTAGCTCCTAGTACACGACCAGAGGAGAAGGTACACAACAAATCATAAACCTGTTGTAAGCCGCTTTTTCTGGCCACCGGATATCCCTTTAAGCATTTCATCTCCCACCAATGTATCGGCACATAGATCCAACCCTAAAATCTTTGTCAAATGAATTTTAGTGCCTCAGAAGAATCAGTGAAACTTAGGTCTTGTTGAAGTGCAGTTGGTAAGAAAAATGTGTCACTTAAGGCCTTGAAAAGTATATTAAGTGCAGTGGCACATGCATCAAGGAGAAACCAACATCTTGAAAATACCTTCATGATGTATTCAACCACGAGGCTTGTCTCGTTTCCCCCCAAAGCTAGTGACTAGAAACAGGAAGTTGTGTCATTAATAACTCTTAGCCATAAAGATCTACTAAAATGAAAACATAACTACCCAAGAAATAGGGGAAACACATCCATCTCACCTACCTTCATAAAGATATCAAGATCTTCATCAGGTTTTATCCCAGCATTCTTTTCTCTTCTTGCAAGTTCCACAAGCATGTCTTTTGCAAGCAGACATAAGTAAGCAACATGGAATTGCGACTTATGGATGTAAAGTTGATTTCTCAATGCTTACCATATTTAGATCCAACACCTTGACACCGTCCTGCAAATTCAAGTGTTTCCCTCACAGTCATTTCTGCCACATGCCAGTCCTGTTGGCTCACATAAGCAGATGTCCTTGGAGGAACGAATTCCTTTAGCCCATGTCCATTATATGTAACTTCCCCTGACATCTTCAAAGCGATAAAATATAATGAATAACAAGAAAGAGTATTGACATAAACGCAATCTTCCTAGCATCTAAATACCTGCAAATGAGTTCCAAGGCGTCCAGCCAGAGCCAACAGCAACGTTGTCTTTCCAGAACTTGGAGGACCTAATAGTAGCGTTAATCTGCCAAAATATGTAGTAATTAACAGTTCCGCACCTCAACATTATGAATCCATATGCAACAATAAGTAGCAACGCATTCAAACGCACCTTGAAGGCCTTACAATCCCACTACAATCGTCTAATATAGTTAACTTACTTCTCCTTCCTTGATACATACGCAATTGTCTCAAAAATGCCTGAAAACCACATTTTTTTAATAACTAGAAATTAAAATGAGCATGGCCGTAAATAGCTTTATATCCCAAAGTCGGTCAATGGTTTAAGATTTTACCTCTGCCATATTAAAGATAAAATTGGGGATTGTTGGCAATGCTCTGCTCCCAACATGAACAAAAGATTCAACAGTCAGATTCTGAAACCGAACCTCAATCTTCGGGAATTTCAAATCTACTCTGTGACACCACAAATAACCACAGCAATATTTAAGCAACTGTTAGCACCGAGGCGAGAAAACAATAGAAAACAGTCTCAACTTAGAAAAGAAATGCAATAGCTAGCTTCTTATTTTCCCAGAAAATGAAAAATATAATAATAAAGGTTTAAATTATTTAAGTTTTACTTTTAAAAACGATCACAAATGTTAGTATTTGATGAATTAATAAATTTTTTAAAAATATAATCATAAAGTTCACTTGACTGAAGCCAACAAAAAGGGCGACCGATGTCACTTTAGAACAAAATTTCGTCGCTAAAGTTCAAAAACAAGCTTTTGCTTGTAATTAGTGGAAGGTATTAGTATGATACATTAATTGTTTTTAAGTCAAAAAGATTGATTCATAGATGCTATTAACATTGTTTCATAGATTCTAATAACTTAGCTTAGCTAATTAAACCGTACGGTCAAACTAACGTCAGATTTTAAAAAAAGGATCAAAAGATCCCAAAATCTTGATTTGCCATGCTTGTCAATATAAAAAACAGCAGAGAGTTATTCTGTATGTTCTTTCTTTTAAACTTAACAGAACACTAAACCAAACACACACAGAAAAAAAAGTAAGTAAATCCAGCATTACGCCTCGATTCGTTTCCTCATACGATCAAAGAACTGTTCAGGATCATCCTCGGCAGATTTAACGAGCCGTTCGAGTAAAAGCCTTTGATCGGTTAACTCGAGCTCGCTCACATCCACTTCTTTGGAGTCGCCAACCATGTTCCTAAAGATTCCCCTTCGAACTCGAGCGTAAGTTGGCAACCTCTCCAGCGCCGCCCACCTCAGTGCCTCCTCCTCCTCATCTTCCTCCCTGAACGAAGCCGACCTGGAGAACACATTCTCCGCCGAGTTCCACATTGCCTCCTTTCAAAGATCTAAACAACAAAAGAAAAAAAAAAAGAAAACCAAACCCTAGAGAGATTAAAGAAACAAGAAAAAAGAGAGTACAATTGTGAGATTTAGAAATGTGGCTGAGAGTGCTTTTGTAAGTAGAGATTGTAGTCTTCAAAATAGGTAGTTGAGCTTTGCAATTGCATTTATGGCGGGTTTTTTTTTATTTTTGTAAAATTGGGGGCTCTGTTTTCGGCTAACGTAATTGTAGAAATGCTTACGTCGTTTAACTTTCTGTTGCATCCGTTCGGTACGTTATCATTAATAGCCGCGGGAAAAGAATATAAAAGTGGCGGGGGCAACCTCTCGAGTCGCGTACACTGTAATCGCTCTTAGATTGTGAAATATGTAAGGTTAAATATGTTATAAGCCCCTGTAACTTTTAAAAATTTAAAATTGTCTTTATACTTTTTAATTTTCAAGATTCAGGTCCAATGGTTAATATTGTTGTTTTTTGTTAAATTCATTGGTGTGATATTTTAAAACTAAAAACTAAAAATATTTTAATAAACCTGAATTTATCAAAAAAAGTAATAATATTAACAGATTTGAATTTTAAAATCTAAAAAAGAGATAAATTAAATTCTCAAAATAAAAGTATAAGAATTAAATTTCAATTTTTTGAAAAATACAGGGACTTATGATACATTTTAACCTATGTAACTTGGGCTACACACGTGATGAGGATGCGGGGAGTGGGTTTTTGATTAATAGATCTGAGAGTGGGCTGAGAATCAATGTCCGATGTTTCTAAAAGTGAAGAACACGAATCACCGGCAGCGGCAGAACAAGACAAGGGCATGTTTTGTAAATTGTAACGAACCCCTTATTTTCTTTCTTTTCTAAAATAAAATTATCATGTACTTTTATGCAATTTGCATGGTGTATGGCAAGAGAGATTTATTGATTTAATAAATTAAAGTAATAGTCTATTGCAGAGCCGACAAAATAAAAAGAAATTATTTAACGATAGGAAAATTTAAATTAATAAAATATAGCATAAGTTCTTTACAAATTTATAATTTAGTCTATATATTTTTTATTTTGATAAATTTAATCCATTTACTTTTCAGATCTTAAATTTCAATCTAAACTATTAATATGGTTATTTTGTTAATAGTTTGATTAGAATTTTGAAATTTAAAAAATAAAATAATTATTTTAAAAAAAATATATAGGATTAAATTTCAAATTTTCAATCTAACATTGAAAAAAAAATATCAGCTATTTTACGATGGACAGTCTTTTTAAAAATTTAAGACATAAACACTCATATTTTATTCTTTAATGTTTTTTTATTTTGAATTTTAATAAATTTATTGACTATATTAATATCAGTTGACTTGTTGTTAACTAACTTCACAACCATAAATATTAAAGAAATTATAAATGATAGTAACTATTTTTTATTAATAATAAAATGACAAATTAAATTAAAGAAGAGACCATCATATTCAACCACAAATTGGGACTTTGAATTAGGTGTCGGGAAAACATGCATTTAATTTCTGTAACAATTTTAGTTCCACCTAATTAAACAACTATATAATATAACTGTTGTTCCAATAGGGTCGAAAGCATGTAAATTATTGTACTAAAAAATCACACAAAGTTCAATTCTCAGGAAAGAGAGGTGGATCACATGGATCTCTTAAATACCAAGTCTTTCCTTAGACAGAATATCCCTTCTATAGTAATTTAATAGCACAATTAAATACTACTATTATACCCTCAAATATTGAAAGAAAAATAGGACAAGAAAGAACACAAGAGTTTTAACGAGGTTCGATAAATTATACCTACGTCCTCGGGCACTAACACCAGATGATAACATTACTATCTCCAAAGTATTATAAACAAATAGAATTCCTTAAGAATTCTCAAATGGGAGAAGAGAGAAAACTAAGAGAGAAAGATTGGTTGGGATGAATTGAAATGAGAAATGAGAAGGCCTATTTATAGTTGAGGTTCAAGGACCAAACAATAAATAGCCCATTATCTCAAGGACCAAAAAAAAAAATTATCCCTTGCCACTTTTCCAAAGTTGGTGGTTGTCATTATTGATTGTCTCCCATTAATGTTAATGGCAACCATTATTAATTGTCTTCCATTAATGTTAACAATCTCCACCTTGAAGATTTGATTAGGATAATCACATCTTCACACACTTCCTTCAACTCCCCAAATTCGATAAAGCTATCTTTTGTAGTGCCTACAAATGCGCTCTCGAGTGCCATACACCTGAAGGTGCTCAAATTATCAGGATGTTAATCAAGTTCAAACAATGATTAAACTTGATTGTTGTTACCACCTTGGTCATCATATCTGCGGGATTATCTGCTGTCGGAATCTTCTGAAGTAGAATTTTTCCTTTTTCAAAGACTTCCCGCACAAAGTGATATCTTACGTCGATATGCTTGGTTCTTGAATGATAGACTTGATTTTTCGCTAAATGAATAGCGCTCTGACTATCACAATATAAACTTATGTGACTTTGAACAACTCCTAAGTCTTTCAACAATCCATTAAGCCAAATAGCCTCCTTAACAGCTTCTGTAACTGCCATATATTCTGCCTCTGTAGTAGACACAGCTACTGTAGACTGTAAGGTAGACTTCCAACTCACTGGGGCTTTCGCAAGAGTAAACAGATACCTCGTAGTTGAACGACGTTTATCTAAATCACCAGCAAAGTCGGAATCAACATATCCAACTACAAACTGACCAAGTGCTTCATCCTGTTCAAAAATTAAACCAACATCTACGGTTTTTTGAAGATACTGTAGAATCCATTTCACAGCTTGCCAATGTCCTTTTCCAGGATCATGTATATACCTGCTCACAACTCCAACAGCTTGTGAAATGTCAGGCCTCGTACACACCATCGCATACATCAAACTCCCAACTGCATTAGCATATGGGACTTTCGCCATATATTCTCTTTCATCTTCAGTCTTCGGAGATAATTGAGCACTAAGTTTCAAATGAGAAGCAAGTGGGGTACTTACATGTTTTGTGTTTTCATTTACACCAAAACATTGTAATACCTTTTTCAGATATTGCTTCTGATTTAAACAGAGCTTGCCTCTCGGTCTATCTCTACTTATCTCCATGCCGAGAATCTTCTTGGCCTCACCTAGATCTTTCATCTCGAACTCTTGATTCAACTGAGCCTTCAGCTTATCTATCTCATTTTGGCTCTTCGAAGCGATTAACATATCATCAACATACAAGAGTAGATAAATGAAAGATCCGTCATGCAGCTTCTGCAAATATACACAATTGTCATATTTGCTTCTTGTGTACTTCTGCCTTCTCATAAAGCTATCAAATCGCTTGTACCACTGCCTCGGGGTTTGTTTCAATCCATATAGCGATTTGTTCAGCTTACAAACCCAATTTCTACCACCAGCATCTGTGTATCCTTCGGGCTGAGTCATATAGATCTCCTCTTCTAACTCACCATGCAAGAAAGCCGTCTTAACATCAAGTTGAGCTAGCTCCAAATTCAACTGTGCTACTAAGGCCAACAAAATTCTAATGGAGGAATGCTTCACAACAGGGGAAAATACATCATTGTAGTCAACTCCCTCCTTCTGAGCGTAGCCTTTAGCTACCAATCTTGCCTTGTAGCGAATATCCTTCTTGCTAGGAGATCCATCTTTCTTTGCGAATACCCACTTGCATCCGATTGCCCTTTTACCTTTCGGTAATTGCGCCAACTCCCAAGTATTGTTCTTCCGGAGAGACTGCATTTCTTCATCCATGGCGCTTTTCCATTTATCACTTTCTAAGCTTTGCATTGCTTCTTGATAAGTGATAGGAATATCATCAACAACGGGAAGGGCGTAGGCCATCATATCAGTAAATCGAGCAGGTTTACGAATTTCTCTCCGTGGCCTTGCAACTGCAACTGGTTTTGGTGTACTTAGTGGTTCTTGGGTCAGAACCTCTTTAACCTCTAATTCCTCTATTGTGGCTGGAGAATTAGACTTATTAACTGGGCAAATCCCCATCTGCTCAAACTCCACCTGTTTTGGAGTACACTCCACCTGCTGTGGAGTATTGCTCGTCTGAATATCTTTATCTGCTACCTTTTTCAATGTGTCAGATTCATCAAAGGTAACATCTCTCCTTCAGATCATTTTCTTTGTGCTTAAGCACCAAAGACGAAATCCCTTCACTCCAGAAGTGATTCCCATAAAGAGAGCTTTTTTTGCCTTCGGATCTAACTTTGACTCCTTCACATGGTAATATGCAGTGGTTCCAAACACATGTAAGGAATCATAATCTGTAGCCGGTTTTCCAGACCATACCTCCATAGGAGTTTTTCTTTCTAATGCAGATGATGGCAAACGATTAACAAGATGGCCAGCGTATGTCACAGCCTCAGCCCAAAATTGCTTGCCCAACCCAGCATTGGACAACATACATCAAACTTTCTCCAGGAATGTTCGATTCATACGCTCTGCCAATCCATTCTGCTGTGGTGTATCCCTAACTGTGAAGTGTCGAACAATACCATACTCTTGGCACACATCGAAGAACAGATCACTTTTATATTCCCCTCCATTGTCCGTCCTAAGCCGCTTGACTTTCTTGCCAGTCTGGTTTTCGATCATAGTTTTCCATTTAAGAAAAACTCTAAGCACTTCATCCTTAGTTCTCATGGTATACACCCAAACTCTTCTGGAAAAGTCATCAACAAAAGTAACAAAGTAGTGTTTTCCTCCCAATGAAGGTGTCTTGGAAGGCCCCCACACATCTGAGTGAACATATTCTAAAATACCTTTTGTATTATGGATAGCAGTGCCGAATTTCACTCTCTTTTGCTTTCCCAGAACACAATGCTCGCAAAATTTTAATTTGCAAGCCTTTGCACCTTTCAACAATCCTTGCTTTGCCAGAATTTGCAAGGATTTTTCGCTGGCATGTCCCAACTTCATATGCCACAACTGTATTGAGTCTAATTCTTTGTTGCCGGAAGCTGCAGCGACTGCTCCAATAACTGTACTACCTTGGTAGTAATGCAAGTTATTTTTCCTGATGCCCTTCAATATCACAAGTGTGCCAGATGTCACTTTCAAAATCCCATCTCTCATAGTAACAACTGAACCATTGGATTCCAAGGCTCCCAATGAGATGAGATTTTTCTTCAAACTGGGCACGTACCGAACATCAGTCAGAACTTTGGTTGATCCATCTTGATTCTTTAATTGGATTGAACCTATCCCAACAGTTTTACAGGCATTGTCATTGCCCATATAAACAACTCCTCCATTTAGTTCTACTAAATCAGAGAACCACTCCCGGTTAGGGGACATATGATAGGTACAACCCGAATCCAATATCCACTCATCTGAATGGAACGATGATGATGATGCAACCAGTGATAGTTCAGAGTCACTAGTATCATGCTTTGCAACACAAGCATCTACAGCAGCTTTTCCCTTATTCTTCAGCTTTGGACAATTTTTCTTCCAGTGGCCTTTCTCATGACAAAAAGCACATTCATCTTTCCCGAGTCTGGACTTTGACTTTGATCTCCCCTTTTAAGTTTTCTTCCGAGTGTATGAACGACCTCGGACTACTAAAGCTTCTGTATCTCTGATTGAGTTTTTATGTTTGTCCTTCTTTCTCTGTTCATAACTGTATAAGGCCGCACAGACTTCGCTCAGAGATATATCACTCCTGCCATGAAGTAGAGTAGTTTCTAGGAACTCAAACTCCTCAGGAAGTGACCCCAACAGCATCAAAGCCAAATCTTCATATTTGAATGTCTCATCCATATTCAGCAAATCAGTGACTAACTGATTAAATTTGGTGATGTGATCATTCATTGTGGTACTTGGGACGTATGTGAAGCGAAACAGTCTTTTCTTCAAGTGGAGCTTATTTTGACTGTTTTTCTTCAAAAATTTTTCTTCAAGTGCCACCTACAACTTATTTGCAGAAGTCTCATTTGAAAAAGCATACCTCTGCTCTCGAGAAAGGCATGATCGAATTGTGCCACATGCCAACCGATTGATCGCCTTCCAATCTTTCTCCTGTACATCATCTGGTTTCTCTTCATCAATGGCAATGTCTAGACCCTGCTGAAAAAGGGCATCTAGAACTTCACTTTGCCACATACAAAAATGGCCCGTGCCATCAAAAATCTCCACGGCCAATCTTGCATTTGCAATTGTCGGTCTTGTCCATATGGACCATGTTGAAGCTCCTACACCGACCGTTTTCTCCATAATCTTTTAATATACCTAAGGAAATCTTTTCTGATGTGGAAGATTAGTTTAAACTGCAACCACAGAGCATACTACGATTAACCTTCGGCTCTTGATACCACTTGTTGTTCCAATAGGGTCGGAAGCGTGTAAATTATTGTACTAAAAATCACACAAAGTTCAATTCTCAGGAAAGAGAGGTGGATCACATGGATCTCTTAAATACCAAGTCTTTCCTTAGACAGAATATCCCTTCTATAGTAATTTAATAGCATAATTAAATACTACTATTATACCCTCAAATATTGAAAGAAAAATAGGACAAGAAAGAACACAAGAGTTTTAACGAGGTTCGATAAATTATACCTACGTCCTCGGGCACTAACACCAAATGATAACTTTACTATCTCCAAAGTATTACAAACAAATAGAATTCCTTAAGAATTCTCAAATGGGAGAAGAGAGAAAACTAAGAGAGAAAGATTGGTTGGGATGAATTGAAATGAGAAATGAGAAGGCCTATTTATAGTTGAGGTTCAAGGACCAAACAATAAATAGCCCATTCAAGGACCAAAAAAAAAATTATCCCTTGCCACTTTTCCAAAGTTGGTGGTTGTCATTATTGATTGTCTCCCATTAATGTTAATGGCAACCATTATTAATTGTCTTCCATTAATGTTAACAATAACCTATATTTGTATGATCAAAGCCTAAAACTTGAGTTTCTTGTTACCTACTTTCTCCTTGAAAATAATGATATTTTTGTACTGCATTCTTAACTTCAGCTCACTTTTTTTTTTGAATTCATTATTATTAAGGGGGGAAATTAAGTACTCGTACAATTTTATTTAATAAATTGTTCAAATTTATTTGTATATTTGTTCGATAATACTTTTTTCTAATTTTGAACTTTTATAGTGTTAAATAATTTTTTGGGGGTAATAAAAGAGGCTTAACAAAGCCTATACAACAGCAGGGCTCCTAGTGACAGAAGAATTTGTTGCAAATTGCTTGTCAAAGGCAACAGCACCACCAGCAGAAGTCGGTGGAGCAGTGAAGATGCATGTTTCTCGAGGTAATTCTGCCAAGCTTGGCCATGATATCAGCAACCGAGTTTCGATGACGATTAATGTGATGAAAGCTCAATTGCCATTCTTTAGAACAGAATTCCTTGATTCCTCTGATTTCAGAAAGACCATTAGTTCCAGCATAGCCACTACAAATAATGAGATGCAACACTCCTCCAATGAAATAATTAGAATTCTTGTATCCAACGTCTTTACAGCATTATCTATTAGAAATGAATTTTCTAACATTTGACTCCGTACCACTGAAAGATTTAATCGCACACTTGAAAGATAGCCCAAAAAGTCGAGACAATATTTAGATAATTGATTTATACGGACTCTTCCTGGTTTAAATTAAATAAATTCTAATTTACTAATTTAAAAGTTAAAGAATAAAAAATCCCTCCCCAAACCATGCTTGCATTTTTCATTGCACATGGCTTTCTCTATGTATCCATCTAAAACCCTGTTATCATCTAACTGCAGAGGTCTGATTGCTATCATGAACCGAGCCATCTGAATTAATTTTGTGTTGATTCCGACTTTGCTGGTGATTTAGATAAACATCGTTCAACTACGGGGTACTTGTTTACTCTTGCGAAAGCCCCAGTGAGTTGGAAGTCTACCTTACAGTCTACAGTAGCTATGTCTACTACAGAGGCAGAATATATGGCAGTTACAGAAGCTGTTAAGGAGGCTATTTGGCTTAATGGATTGTTGAAAGACTTAGGAGTTGTTCAAAGTCACATAAGTTTATATTGTGACAGTCAGAGCGCTATTCATTTAGCGAAAAATCAAGTCTATCATTCAAGAACCAAGCATATCGACGTAAGATATCACTTTGTGCGGGAAGTCTTTGAAAAATGAAAAATTCTACTTCAGAAGATTCCGACAGCAGATAATCCCGCAGATATGATGACCAAGGTGGTAACAACAATCAAGTTTAATCATTGTTTGAACTTGATTAACATCCTGATAATTTGAGCACCTTCAGGTGTATGGCGCTCGAGAGCGCATTTGTAGGCACTACAAAAGATAGCTTTATCGAATTTGGGGAGTTGAAGGAAGTGTGTGAAGATGTGATTATCCTAATCAAATCTTCAAGGTGGAGATTGTTAACATTAATGGAAGACAATTAATGTTAACATTTTGATCCAGCCGACCTTGGGGGGACACCAGCAACTGTTATGATTGAATGTTAGAGTAGCATTCCTCTTTGCAGAATCATGCTGAACGCTCTTAGCCAAGGAAAAACTCCTTTTAACAACCTCGATAATACTACTATGAGATCCATTGAAAATGACATCATCTTTATTCTTCCAAAGGGGCCAAATGACGATTGAAAACAACGAGGGCCAAGAGACGCCCTCAACAGATAGTCCACCAGCATTTTTCCTCAGTCATTCCACGACGCAAATGCTCACCATTGGTCAGTAATCTGTCAGGTCCCAGTTCGCATCTTCAACATCCCATTGATCTTGGTTCATACCTTTATAGGTTTCCGAGACAGAGAAACGACCACTGTTTGACCAAGTCCAAGAAAGTTTGTCTACACCAGCATCAGCAGGAGGCAACATGCTTTCAATGACAGACAGGATGTTATGGGGAGGAACTATCTCCCAATCCCAATCAGCATTGAGACCAACCATATTAGCGGCCGATATATAGTCATTCAATGGTGATCATAATATTTAAAAGAAAAATTAATCACCACAAGATCAAGGGGTTTAATTTTGGGATTAAGTACACCTTTTTCCTCGAGAATCATAATATTGAATTCCATTATGGCTACGAGATAGGTAAATCTGTAATGTTCAACGCATTGGCAAATACTATTTACTGATCTTTAATTTAGTGGACCTATTCTACTTGCAACTACAATTATGTGTCGTTTTCTTTCGGTAAGAGCCTTTAATGCCTCGGTGCTTCAATTATTTTCATAAATTTGGATAGACATCAGTATATGAATATAAATTTTCATCTCGGTTTTTTTTAATTAAAAATAATTGGTTTAATATATTATTTAGTATTTAAGGTTGAAATTTTTTTTAATGTGTTATTTTAATTTGATAAAAGTTATATATTTTGGTACTTAAAGGTAACGTTACTATTTTTTTTAATTCGAGTTTTTAAGCTTGATTTGATGAAAGTTAATTGTCAATATTACTAAGTTTGAATTTTTCATGGTTTTGTCAATAAAGCAAATTTAGTGCTAGTTATGGATTTGTTTAATTTTGTGTTTAATTTGTCAAATACAATGGGCTAGATGTGATTTAATTCGAGTTTTAGGATTGATTTGATGAAATTTAATTACTAATATTATTAGCTAATTATGAATTTTCATCAAATAAACTTTAAAACCCAAACTAAACACTAAAAAGTTAATAATATGTCTAGTTTAGATAAAAGTAATATATTTTATATTCGGGATCCATGGCTGTCTCTCTCAATAATGTTATTCTCAAGGTTTGAACCTACGTTTTCTCCTTAAGAGTGCAATGTGACTTACCATTACACCTAAGTTTCAACCACTTATAGGTAGGTATATGAATTGATGATTAGTGTATTTTATTTTTGTCACTAGAAATTATTTTTATTCATATGTAAGGTTTTACTTCTGGATGATATTAGGTATGGCCCGATCCAACATGTTACTTTTGGTTGGTATTGGGTACGGCCCAAATAGAGAATTTTACTGAAATTTGAATATAAAAAAATAAAAATTTAAAATATATGACTCCAAGAGTCTCAACCACCATCACTTTTTTTCTAAAGTGGATATGAAAATAATATCATTGCAGGTTCAGACTTATCCGATGGCCATCACCCCCATTGCTCCAATATCCGGACCATATCAATTACAACATGGCCTTGCCATGCTATGGTAGTTTGATATAGGAATCCCAAAACCAGATAGAGTAGATTTTTCATATCGGTTAACCTTTTTTGATAATTTTTTTTATCTATTATCATTTAATACGTGTTTAATTATCATTTATAAATTAATTCTTACATTTGATAAATAAGTATTACATATTTAAAAGGTGATAATTAATATTAATTTTTTAAAATTAATATATTAAATATTAATAGATGAAAAAGTAATGAATTATTTCTACTAATATGATTATGTTAGTTGACTCCACCTCTATGTAATAATTTTAATTTTAAAGTAAGTTTTCAATTTGTATTAATTAATCAGATAAATGTAAAATATGATTTTTTTTGGTAGAAAAAAATATGATTCTTTACTTCATCTCGGAAGGTATGTATATATATATTATAATGTTAAGTAGCTTTTGTAATATTTGTTGGTTTTTGTTGAGGGAAATTGTACCTTTCATTATCAATGGAAAATATTGTTTCATTCAAGAATTTTGTTTTTTACTCGAAGAGCATTTTGATTGATGGCTAGTGTAGATACAATTTGTAAGTTCATAGGAGAAGTACTTACAATCTCGGTTGTATCTTCATCAACCATCAACCAAGACACTCTTTTGAATGTGACAATACCTTCTGTCGGGGGTCCGAAATCCAACTCTCCTCAACGCTTTCATATTTGATTTAAAATATTATTAATATGATTCTGGATGGATTAAATTATTATAAGAAAGAAATATCAATCATCTGAATATTCACTACACCAAAACAGGTCTTTAGCGGCGGTATTAGCGGCGTTTAAACAAAAAACGCCGTAAAAAATAGAGTTTTAGCGGCGTCCAGAGACAAACGCCGCAATAAATGGTTATTAGTGGCGCCACAAAACTTGTTTGCAAAACGGCTCCGTTTTTTGGTTACTTTATGACTTTAGTGGCGCTTCCACAAAAACGCCGCAAAAAATTGGAATATAGCGGTGTTTTCTGAGAAACGCTAGTAAAGATAACAAATTTGAAGAAAAAATCTGAGCAAAACAATACCGTTTTATGGTTTCATTTTATTTCTTTAGTGGCGCATTGTAAAAAACGCCGGAAAAGATTGAATTGGCAGCGTTTTTAGAGAAACACCGGTAAAGATATCTAATTTGAGGAAAAAATTTGGACAAAATGCTACCGTTTTATTGCTTCATTTTATTTCTTTAGTGGCGCATTGTAAAAAACGCCGCAAATATTGGGATATAGTGGCGTTATTGGAGAAACGCCGGTTAGGATATCTAATTTAAGGAAAAATTTTGAGCAAAACGGTACCGTTTTGTTGTTTCCTTTTTATGCTTTAGTGGCGAAATGTTAAAAAAACGCCGGAAACGGTTCGGATTTAGCTGCGCATATTAAGAAACGCCAGAACTAGACTAAGTAAAACGGCTTCATTTTATTTCAGGATATTGATTTAGTGGCACTTTTAAGTAAATGCCGCGAACATTTCGGCAATACGACATCGTCTGCTTTTCTTCTTTTGTGGAATGTTCATTAAAACGACGCCGCTTTTGATTGTCTGTATTGGTAGTAGCGGCGTTTTTGGTCAAAACGCCGCAAAAAAAAGAAATAAAATTTTAAGTTTTAGGGATTAATATTTAAGTTTTATCGTATACTGTTAGGGGTTTTAGGGTTTGTGGCACAATATTTATTATTTTAAGATTACAGTTTTGTGTTCTGGGCTTAGAGTTTAGGTTTAGGGCTTGGAGATTGAGGTTTAAGGTTTAGAGTTTACATTTCAGCGTTATTATCGGGTTAGAGTTTACGGCTTATAAGATAATGAAATTTACTGTGTTAAGGATTGATGTTTATGTTTTACGATTTAGCGTTAATGATTTAAGGGTTACGATGTAAGGTTTTAGCATTTCGGATTTATGGTTTATACGAGTTTAATATATATATGTTATATATGATGAAACAGTTTAATATTATATACGACCATTCATTTGTTTGCTAAAAATAGAGCATAAATTTATAATTGTAAGACATTATTGGAATAGTGTGAATAATTAATAAATTTGAATGTTAATAGTATTTAAAAATCTATTAAAAACAAAAATACTTATAAAATATTATAAGAACTGAATAATTAGTGGCGTTTTAAACTAAACACTGCAATAGATAGGATTTAGCGGCGCTTAGACTTAAAATGCCACAAAGAATATATCAAAACGACTTCGTTTTCCTTTCAGTATATTTCTTTAGTGGCATTTTCTGATAAAACGCCGCAAAGTTTTCTACAATACGACATTGTCTGCTGTTCTTCTTTGGTGGAAATTTCGATAAAACGACGCCGCTTTCAAGGTTGTTTCTAGTGGTAGTAGCGGCGCTTTCGGTAAAAATGCCGCAAAAAAAGAAATAATATATTAGGGTTTAGGGATTAATATTTATAAATAATCGTAAATGGTTTGGGGTTTTAGGGTTCATTACACAATGTTTATTATTTTAGGATTAAAATTTTGACGACATGGGTTTAGAGTTTAGGTTTAGGGCTCGGGGATTGGGGTTTAAGGTTTATAGTTTACATTTCAGTGTTAATATCATGTTAGGGTTTATGGCTTATGATGAGATAATGAAATTTACTGTTTTAGGGCTTGATGTTTATGGTTTACTGTTTGCTTTAATGATTTAAGGGTTACGATGTATGTTTTTTTTGCATTTTGGATTTAAGGTTTATAGTGTTTAAGGTTTAGATTTAGGGTTAGGGTTTTAATGTTTAATTAATATTTTGATACAAAAGTCAAAAAATTAAGGTACTTATGTTTTTTTTATTATGTCATTATTAGGGTTAGAACTAACAGGGGTATAAAAACATATATATATGCATGGCACGATATCACATATATATATGTCGTTATATATGTTGAAACACTTTAATATTTTATACGAGTGTTATCCATATTTGCTAAAAAGAGAGCATAAAGTTGAAATTGTAAGACATTATTGGAATAGTGTGAATAATTAATAAATTTGAATGTTGATAGTGTAGAGCCCAAATATGCCCGGGCCCAATAAAATTAAAACCCAAGACCCAAACATCAAGCCCAAAAACACCAACAGCCCAGCAAGCCCAAAGCTTAACAAAATTTCAGCCAAATCAAAAATCAAAATCCTAGCCGCATAGCAGCCACCAGCAAGACCCCAGCCGTCGCACGTCTCGGGACTGACCTCCTCCATGCGCGCCGTTTTCCCCCACGTTCGCCTGCAAAACGGACTCAAGGAGTCCCATAGAGAGAAAACAGTAAAGAATAATAGCAAAATCGGGACAAAAGTTTGATTTTTTTTTGGCTATATAAAGGCTGATTCTTATTGTAAAAATGGGGAGGGAAATTTTTGTTTTTTCAGTGTGAGAGATATACAAGAAATAAAAAGAAATACTGAGGAAAAAATTTCTTGAAGGTGAATTGGGTTTTTACATTTTCTATTCTGTTTATTATTATTTTGTTTTCTAAAGAAACAGTACAAAAGAGGAGAGGGATAATACCTTCGAGGATTGGCCGTTGAACCACGTTCGCCTTGCTCAGATCGGAGTTTGGCGGTGCGCTGGGAATTGGCTCGCCTGAGAATGGCGGCAGTGGGGGTTGGGGGTTAAAAAAAACCCTAGCAAAGAACTTTTTTTTTTCTCTGCTGCAAATGATCTATTTTTTTTTTAAAAAAACTGCATTAAGTAAAGACACCGAAACGGTGTCGTTCGGCTGAGGCAGGCCCGCGCGGTGACCCGACCCGGAGGGGAGGATCCGCGCGTCTTGGGCCTAGATGGTACATTTTCGCGTTTGGTCCCTGAGTTTTTAAAAGTGTGTTTTAATCAATTTCTTTGTTTCTCTTAAATTTGGCCGTATCTTTTATTTCTGTTTCAATTCGGTCCTTCACTGCGCAGCGTTTTGGAGAGAGGGATTAATTTCCCTTTTAGTCCCCCATAATTGTTTGTGTGTTCAAGTTTGCCCTCTTTTATTTATTTTCAAATCTACCCCATTTTTGTTGTTTTTAAGTTCAATTTAGTCCATTTTGTTTTTTAATTTTTTTTAATTTTTTAAATATTTATCATTATTTCATCTTGTTATATTATTTATTATCATAGTTATTATCATTACCTCTATATTCATACACGCACAGTTTTTACATAGTATATTTATAAATGCTTTTATATATGGTACATACGCCTACTTTTATATATAATATATATGCAATTTTTAATATATACGGTTTTAAGCTATTTCACATTTAATACATTTTTTTTATTTTTTCTACTTCTTTACTTCTACATACATATACCTTTTCATATTTTTTAACATATTTTTTTTATTTTTATAAATACATGTATTTTTTTTACAAAACATATATATCTTTTATATTTTATTTTTGAAAACATTGGTTTTACTTTACTTTTGTAAATATATACATATGCATTTTTTTCCCTTTCTATTTTATTTTGAGTACATGTTTTGGTGCTTGTTTCATTGGATATATTTTATTCCTTCTATTTGTACGTATACTTGTATATGTGTTAGCTGTATGTGTACATATATTTGTAATTTTACGGTTATATTGAATTTGTATATTTATATTTGTAAATATTTATTCGTATATGCTGTAAATTAAAGGATTTGTATCATATTGTATATTAACTTTTTAACATACCCTTTTGAAAATATAATTTGGTTTTAACCATTAATCAAAGTTATTTTCTTGATTTAAAGGTTTTTTTTTTGAATAAAAGCATTTTTGGAAGTTTGGGATTTTCGAGGGAAATTGAGCCCTAACGTATTGGGTTCCGGTTTTCTTTGTCAATCCTAAATGACCGAGAATATTTTTTATTCAAGATGCATAAAAATCATTTTTGAGAACTTAACTTGTTGTGCCCTAACGTATTAGGTGTGGCATGTTATTTTCTCGAAATGAAGATTTTCGTATAAAATAAAAGTTATATTCAAGTTTGGGGAATTATGAGGAATTGTACCTTAACATATTGGGACTCGATTTCTGTACATGACTTGAACAATTGGATATCCTTTTGCAAATTTCATCATTCAAGCTTATTTTAAAATCTTTTTAACTTTCGACACTAAGACATCAAATAATCGATTTGGTACCGATTTTGGGCGTTATGAGGGTGCTAATCCTTCCTCGTGCGTAATTGACTCCCGAGCCTGTTTTCAAAATTCGCAGACCAAAATAATTTTTAAGGTGGGCCGGTCACACCTTAATAAAGGATCGGTGGCGACTCCAGTTTTGTTTTTTTAAAGTCGACAACTAAATTTTTGTTTTCAAAAAAACCGTTTCGACAGATAGTATTTAAAAATCTATTAAAAATAAAAATACTTATAAATAAATACATATAAAATATTATAAAAACTGAATAATTAGTTACGTTTTAAACTAAAATGCCGCAATAGATAGGCTTTAGCGGCGCTTAGACGTAAAACGCCGCAAAGAATATATCAAAACGGCTTCGTTTTCCTTTCAGTATATTTCTTTAGTGGCGTTTTCTGATAAAACGCCGCAAATGTTTCTACAATACGACATCTTCTGTTGTTCTTCTTTGGTGGAAAGTTCGATAAAACAACACCGCTTTTGATTGTTTCTAGTGGTAGTAGCGGCGTTTTCAGCAAAAACGCTGCAAAAAAGAAATAATATATTAGGGTTTAGGGATTAATATTTATAAAAAATCGTATACGGTTTGGGGTTTTAGGGTTCGTTACACAATGTTGATAGTGTCAATAATTAATAAATTTGAATGTTGATAGTATTTAAATAATACATGCTTACATAAAATTAAAAAAAATTATTAAGATTTGTACAATAAAAAATAATATGTTAAATCTGTGTCATATTTTTAAACTATTTTAATTGAAATAAAATTAATAATTTCATAATAATGCATCAATTTAAAATAATGTCATAACATTTATACAATTTAAAAATCTATTAAAAATAAAAATACTTATAAATAAAGACATATTAAATATTATAAAAACTGAATATTTATAAATTTATTAAATATGTATAATTCAAAATAATATATTAAATTTAAAAGAATGTCATAACATTTTTCCAATTTAAAAATCTATTAAAAATCAAAATACTTATAAATAATGTGAATATTTAGTGGCATTTGGAACCAAAATGCCGGAAATTGTAATTTAAAAATTGAAGAAACCGGCGTCGTTTCATTGACGAGTTTAGGGTTCGGTGGCGTTTTTTCTCAAAGCGCCGCAAAAAGCTGTAAGATTAGAGGCGTTTTCGTTTAAGCGCCACAAATATATTAAAATTAAACGGCGTCGTTTTGAGGGGATATCGGTTTTGGGGTATATCTCCGTACCCAGCCCCAAATCCCATCTTTCAGTCAAATCCCTAACCCTAAGTTTAGCATAGCATCTCCGATTTCCCCTCCTCCGTTTTCTTTATCTCTTTCATCTTTCTGTTTGGGCGTTTCGCTTTATTGCAAAAAAAAACCATTAAAAAGGCTTCATACAACATTCTATTTGTTGAAAACATTAAACATTATTTGCGGCAAAGAAGAGGGAGAACGTCGAGGAACATCTTAAGGTTCGAATGTCCGATTCTTCGTATTTATACATTGGGTTTTGTCGTATTTTTAATTTTGATTTTGCTTTCTTATTGGTTGGTGATACTGGAATTAAAAAAATGTATTCTCTGTGCTTAGGGTTTTCTGTGTGTTCGACTGTTTTGTTCATCCTCGTGAAGGTAAATTACTGCTTCTATTGTTCATTACTGTTTTTGTAAATGGTTTAATTTGTTAGGAACTGATTTTAAGTTTTGTTTTTTTTTTCTCCAGTTTTTGGTCAATCCATTTCATTGCTTTCATTTCAGTTTTCTTCATCATTCTGAAGGTACAGAACACATGCTTTGTTACTGTTTATTTGTTGAACTCATTTGGTACTGCTTTTAAAGTATGGAATTTTGATGTCTAGCTTAGGGTTTAATTTATTAGTTTATAAAACTATTCTGTTAAATCTGGTGCAACCGATTACATTTCCAGGTAATGAAATGGGTTTTTAAGTTGAATTTTATTAAGCCGTGTTGTTTTTTAGTATGATTTTTAAGTTCGGTTCGAATGTCTGATTCTTTGTATTTATACATTGGGTTTTGTTGTATTTTTAATTTTGATTTTGCTTTCTTATTGGTTGGTGATACTAGAATTAAAAAAAAATTATTCTCTGTGTTTAGGGTTTTCGGTGTGTTCGACTATTTTGTTCATCCTCGTGAAGGTAAATTACTGCTTCTATTGTTCATTACTGTTTTTGTAAATGGTTTAATTTGTTAGGAACTGATTTTAAGTTTTGTTTTTTTTCTCCAGTTTTTGGTCAATCCATTTCATTGCTTTCATTTCAGTTTTCTTCATCATTCTGAAGGTACAGAACACATGCTTTGTTACTGTTTATTTGTTGAAATCATTTGGTACTGTTTTTAAAGTATGGAATTTTGATGTCTAGTTTAGGGTTTAATTTATTAATTTATAAAACTGTTCTGTTAAATGTGGTCCAGCCGATTAAATTTCCAGGTAATGAAATGGATTTTTAAGTTGAATTTTATTAAGCCATGTTGTTTTTTAGTATGATTTTTAAGTTCGATATATATACTCTTTGTTTGTTTCTTATTGTCTTTGATTTTTTGTATGATTTTACTACTTAACTGGAGTTTGTCTATTTTCATATGTTTTTCTCAGTTACAAGTTATCACTGTTTCTTAATTTAATACTGTCTGTTGAAATATAATGTTGGGTTCCACTTTTATTTTGTGGTTTGTAAACTATGAATTCGGTTTCTAAACTTTCGATTTATGGTTTGTAATCTGCTTCATAATCAGTCCGTTTACTGTTTGCTTAAATCACAAGATCTACCTCATGTGTTAGGTTTTATTTATTTGAAATGAAATATTTTACTTAATTGGTAATAGTTTGCAATGCTTAGAAAATGAACACAAAAGATGGTTTCCTAGCAATCAATCGTGCCAAAACGCAATATATTTCGGTTTGCAATACTATATCGTAAATATTAAAATATTGGACAGAAATATTATACCGTAAATATTTAAATTTATATTCTTTTTATATATTACATATATTAATATGGATATATAAGCTATATTTTATTTTTTGTAATAATAGCATTTTAAATTTAAAAAAGATTTGTAAATGATAATTTAATATCTATTAAAACCAATATTTTTAATATATCACCCCATATATGGTATGGGTATATAACCTATATTTAAAACTTATTACTATAAAATTTGTAAGTTTTCTAAATAATTGTAAATATTGTTTTAATATCTATATAAGTTTTCTAAATTTATAAGTTTGCTAAATAAGTTTTCTAAATTTATTTGTATTAAAATTTATTAGTATTAAATTTACTTCGTTTTCTAAATAAGTGTTCTAAATTTGTTAGTAATAAATTTTATTAGTATTAATTTTATAAATTTTCTACATAAGTTACATAATACACCACTTACATAACTTACAAAACTTATATAATACATAACTTATATTTAAGCTTGCATAACTTACATAATAACTTACTTAACTTATATATAATAACATAATAAATTACATAATACTTTATGTTATAATACATAACTTATATATAAGCTTGCATAACTTACATAATAACTTACATATAATAGCATAATAAATTACATAATACTTTATATAATAACATAATAACTTAAATAACTTATATAATAACATAATAACTAACATACAATATATAAACATATATAGAAACTTGCATAACTTATATAATAACATAATACATAACCTAAATAACTTACATAAATTAAATAACTTACATAAATTAAATAACTTACATAACTTACATAACTTACATAAATTAAATAACTTACATAACTTACATTATACACAACTTACATAAATTAAATAACTTACATAACTTACATTAATTAAATAACTTACATAACTTACATAAATTAAATAACTTACATAACTTACATAACTTACATTATACACAACTTACATAAATTAAATAACTTACATAACTTACATAACTTACATAAATTAAATAACTTACATAACTTGCATAACTTACATAAATTAAATAACTTACATAACTTACATTATACATAACCTTCTTAACTTTCATTATACACAACTCACATAATTAATATTATACACAACTTACATAATACATTACTTACATAACTTTCATTACTTACAGTACTTACATAATACATAATACATAACTTACATAATACATAAAAATATATCATATCACAAATTTCTGTAATTCATTTATGGTTATAACTGGTGTTTTAACTTACCCGTGTAAATTATTGTCAACGGAAACGACGTAGTTAAATGGCTCTCCCAAGGTCCAGATCGAGTAGTTAAAAGATATAGTGCGTTCCTCATCAACGGATTCAGATTTCATACAAAATATCGCGAGAGGTTGAGGAGAACGCAAAATTGTGGAATAATTGTTAATTCCTCAATTACAAGTTATGCTAGTGCTAGGGACAATAATCCTGTAGAGGGAAATGTGGAATATTTCGGACTTCTTACTGACATAATTGAGTTGGATTACTACGGCAAATGGAAAGTTGTCTTATTTCGAGGTGATTGGGCTGATGTTAATACTGCTCGTGGAATTAAGCAAGATCAATTTGGTTTTACAATGGTGAACTTCGCCCGATTGATTCACACAGGACAACAACTGATGAAGAACTGCAGCTACAACTTAAAGCAGAGGCTGCAGCGAGAGAAGCAGAGCAGAGCAGAGAGTACGACGAACTCCAGCAGCAGCTTCAGAGTATGATGAAGATGTTTCAGTCGCAACTTCTGCCGTCATAGTGTATTGCATTAATATTTTTATCATTTTAACTTTTAACATTTTTGCAAAAATAATATGAATTCACTTTTATTTATTGATATTAATATTATTTTATTCGTTTAATTTGAAATATTATATAAATTTATTGCTTTTGGCTGGTTTAGATCTGGTTGCTTTTGATTTGTTGCTACAGGAGGTTGAAGAAATGAAAAATTTAATATAAAAAAAATCCCAAAAATAGTGGCGTTTTTGTATAAAAGCGCCGCTAAAAGAAATGTTTCTTAGCGGCGCTTTTATACAAAAACGTCACTATTTTTAGGATTTTTTTATATTAAAATTTTCATTTCTTCAGCCCTCCTGCAGCAACAAATCAAAAGCAACCAGATCTAAACCAGCCAAAAGCAATAAATTTATATAATATTTCTTTTAGCGACATTTTTATTTGTAAACACTGCAAACGTTAGCGACGTTTTCGTTAGCGGCATTTTTTGCGGTGCTTTTGAAAGCGCCGCAAATATCTTTAGTGGCGGCAAAAAGCGCCGTTAAAGGCCTAAAAAATGCCACTAAAAACTTGTTTTGGTGTTGTGATTACACCAATACAAGATTATAGCATGAAAAAGTAACGCGATGATGATAAAACTGACAAATTAGGTTTTTATGAAAATCAATAATCAAGACATGTATATATATTATAATATATATCCATGCATGCCCCTTGGAATAAATAAATTTTAGCAGCAAACTAAACTGCATAAGTTATTGGTGGATAACACTTGCATTATTTTACAATAATTAAGATGGGGTGATCTAATTCCCCGAAACAAGAGCAAGTGATGATGAGAGTGGAAATTAAAACATTAGCTTAAAGGAAAGGCACGAAACGTATCCCATTCTCCAATATAAACTCTAAAGTCTCGTAGCAGCAGAAACAGCAACAACATGTAAACAAGCTGCATCCACAAGACAACATTAGTGTTATTATTATAATCCAACCTTATATATACGTTTAAAAATATTTAAATGCCAAATATATATATATAGGGGAAATTTGCACATACACGGCATAGATAACGCCTTTTTCCTCATGGCGGCTCCGGATATGTTGCCACAGTGACATTTTATTGCTTTTTTTCTCGTCGGAAAATGCAAAGCTAAGGAAAGCTGAAGGAGTAAAATGGAAAGCAGCAAAGAGAAAATAGTAGTGTGTGGAAGAAAGCAATTGATGTGTAGGCTTATTTATAGGGCTTTCATACTGAATCTGTACAAGTCAGTAGCGGCCCAAATATCAAACTTACAGTTCCAATTACTAACGGTCGCGTTTTGTCTTTGGGTTTCAATTTTTTAAGAGCACCGTTGGTTCACTGGTAGAGGTAATAATGGACGATTTGAAATTGGATATTTACTACTATTTAATTTATTTATTATCTATTTCAGATAATATATTATTAATATTAGAGGTGGACGTTAGGTCGAATCAAGTAAAAAAATTTCGAGTTGATCAGTTTCATTTTGTCTCCTAACTCAATTAAATTTTTTTCGAATCAAATCGAGTAAAATGAAATTTGATTCGAGTTAAATCGAATGAAATTGTTCAAGTTAAATTAAAAAAATTAAACATATCAAATTAAAATCTTGTTATAATATAACTAACTCCTATTAGAACACATAAATTTGAAACCATATATAAGCTCTTTCAAAGCAAAATAAGAGAAACAAATACTTTAGTATGATAAAGTTGAATCATTAATATATTATTTAGGTCCCGAAAATTATTATTTTGAATTTTTTTTACATATTCTTTAGAATTTTTAACATTTTTTAAAATTATTATAATTTTTTAAAAATATAAATTTTAGAATTTTTATTAATATTTTAATATTTAATTTTTTTGTAATTTTTGTTGAGAGATAAACTAATTCACTCATTTTTAAAATTGACAGGGACCAAATGTGTGTTTATACCAATATGTTATTTGAGTTATTCGAATTATTTAGTTTATTTGAATTGTAAAATTCAACACGACTCAAACTTGAAACTCGAATTACTTATTTGAGTTGATTCGAAAAAACCGAATAACTCAATTTGATTAACTATAAATTTAAAAAAAATCAATTTTTTCGAGCCAATCGAGTTTTGCTCACTCCAAATTAATACACAACGACTTTGATCTATTTTTCTCGAATATATTTTACATTTATTTTAAAAAATGATTTACTTAAAATATTAAAATAAATGAATTTAAAATTTCAAAATAATTATATGAAATCAGATTCGAATACACAAACCTATGTTTCCATGAATGGTAGGTTTTGGATGGTTGTTGACGCACGTGGTTGAGCTTTCTTTTGTTTTTGTTCCAACATATTGTGCTAATAATAAGTGCAAGCGTGCACGACAGAGATAAGTGGTGGTGGCCCAGTTGCTAATGCTGAGATGATTACAATAAGACCAGTTCCTTATCATAAACTAAAAGCCCAAAAACAAGCCTAGCCTAGCCTAGCCCTTAAGCGCAACAACATTGTACTCCTCCTAGCCCCAAGATGTCAATTTGATTAGTAAAATGGTTAGGAGTAGGACCATGTTATATATTTATTTCGAAGCCTCCATTTAAACTAATATCACAAATTAAGGGACATCAATTTGATTAATTTATTTAAAGCAAATAAATATAATATAATGCAAGTATTTTCTTTTATCTTTCAATTATATAATTTTGTTTATTCACTCACTTATTACGAGTGAATCGTAATCTAATTAAATTAATATTAAAATTTATCAATTGAATGGTTGTCGTGAGATTAACAAAGTGATTAATGTTAAAGTTATTGATAAATTTGTCGTATGATTGGGAATATGAATTTAAAGAGATTTAGGTTTGAGTTGCATCGTATCCAAATTGCTGAAACATGGGATATAAAGCAACGAAGGCGGCGTTGGTGAAGTGAACTTTGCATTGCTGCAAGTCATTTTGTTTATGGAAGCATACTACGCCTATATATTGTACAGACAAAAAGCACGTACAAAAATACATACCCCATAATAATTTATACATATAATATACTTGCAACCCAACAACTCATCATTCATCAATGCCTCTCGACCTTTCCAGGCAACTGTAATGTAGTACCACTAGTAATTTTCAGTACAGCAATTTCAGCTTTTAGATACAAAATACAAACCCCCTCCTATTTTTGGTAATGACATACAGACCCTATTGAATCACAACTTCGGCCATCGTATTCAAGAAACCAACATCCAACACTGCAATCAGAGCAGGCTATTTATATATATATACTATATGCATATATCTATCTTTTGCCAATCAACAGGCGACAGGCGGTGTGGCTGGTTTTACAGGAGGGACATTGTTAGTAGCTGCAGGTTTGAAAGCAGCGGCAGTGGTTTCCAGGCGTTCCCATGCTAGTTTCCGCTTCTCAGCTGCTTCAATCAATTGGGAGTTTTCTTCCTCCAACTTGTGCTGACAGGCGAGCAGAAGCTCTTCATCCATCTCGCAGAACATCTTTCTTATGTTCTGTGTCAGGTTAAGCACTGCTTGATTCCAATGATTCTGGGAATTCCGTTCAAGGGACGGAAAGATGAGAGGGAAAATCACATGACGGTTATGCGTAATGAGATTGAGGATGTGCTCGTTGTTCCATAACAAGTGAGCTCGTTCGGCCACCTGAGAAAGAAAAAAGGAAGGTGAAAAACAATATCATGTTTCAATTTGACCACAACATCCATCATTGCTTAATTGTTTGTTTAGTCGATAAAAATTCTTCACGATCAGGTAACTTGGAGCTCATTAATGATCACCATTTAATGATACGAGATTCTTAATCAACACCAAACGCACAATCCTGACATAAGTGATTAAATGAAGTTTTACCTGGTAATGGGAGCTATTTAGGCAGCATGCAATACGCCGAAACACAGGAACCATGATCTTTTGGAACTCGACCATGTTAGTCATCTCCAAAATCTCTTCTAACTCGCTTATAAACATCAATTCCTTCTGGCTATTAGTAATTGGCCAGTACTTTAACAGTCCCTTAATCACATTATTAGCTAACTTTTGATCCTTATCTACAAACTGTACAACACAGTAAGTTAATTGCTGATGATAAACACCGATGGACTTTGGTTTGTGTAGCGGTATAAGAGCTCTACATAGGAACATCTTGTGCTCTTCCTTCAATGGTATAGCAAACCCACTAATAATACTTCCAAAAATCTCTAAGAGCTCAGCAATACCATTATGCCTTTCAGTTTCGAAAACAAATCGATAGATGATATTGCTAACAGCTTTTCTCACAAAGGGCCTGTGTACCATGAATTTCCCGTAAATTCTATGCAGAATTGTTTTCAAACAGTCTCTTTCCCGAGGGTCCTCAGACTCAAAAAGGTCAAGTAATTTCAAAATAAAAGAATGATCTACATGCTTTTTTGCCACCTTTGCATCGAGAGAACTATAGCTGATAAACCGAAGAAGTAGATCATACACGAGTTGCAAATTGGACCAGGCAGGGTCAAACATCGGTTCGTCATCTTCTGCTTCACCGCTGGAGGTATTAGAGCGATATTTAGGTGGAAAAACTCTGAACAGATTAACGGCACACATTTTACACATTGCAGCCACTGCTGGTTCGTTGAACTTTGCAGACCCCGAAGAAACGAAATCGACAAGTTCTATCAATGTTTGGCGTTTAAGATCTTGCTCAGAAGAAGCCTTTTTGGGATCGCTAAAATCGGAAACCTCACAACACAGGTTCAATTTACTGATAAACAAGTTCTGCTTCTGCGGATTTGAAACATCCTTGAATGATAGATTCGGCTCCACTGCCTCCACTCCAGCCATGATACTAGCAGGAAAAACAGCTGACGACACCCGTTTAACAACACTTAGTCGACTTGTTATACTATTCCCAATATTCGTACATTGAACTCCATTGCTCGAGTTTGAAGTATGATTGCCTGAATCAAGTCCAGCTGAATCTAAAGAATCAGATTTTTGCGACTTCCGTGGGAGTTTGCTTAGAATTTGCTTGAGCATGATGGCAACAAAGCGATTTCCAGCAGCACAAACTGCCTGAATCACATAAAAGTTCTAGATCGTAAGCAATATAGGAACGGCGCAAATATGCTAGAACAGAAAACAGGAAACAGTAAAGAATCCAACAGTTTCACAACAATAATCAATATACAGCCATGCTTAAAATTAAACTAATCTTCTGTGAGAATTAGATTATGTTCTTGACACTAAAGAAGCTAAATTCTCTAACTAGTTCATGAACATCGTTTCTTCTTAAAAGCGTAAACATTGAAATTTTCAGATCTAAATTAAGAGTATCTAACAATTATCAAATGCTAAAATTCAGTTTTCGGCCATAGAAACTAATGGGAAAAAAATATGAATACATAAAGAAATTTCAGTGAAGCAATTACCCCCAAGTCACAGTGTCGCAACAGGCACCAGCATTATTCTTCAGAGGGGGGCGGCAAAATAAATCAAGCTAAAGCACTCACTTTAATACCATAAAACTAGAAAGAAAAAAAAACTAAGTTCCATACAAGGGGCCTAACAGCAGAAATATTGTGATGAACTAACTGTTAAAGAAGAAAACGGAGAATTTCGTTTTCATAACAGTACAAGCAAACACAAACTTCAGATCTGGGAAAAATAAAGTAAATCACTCAAAGATCCAGCACAAAAAATCACAAGCTTATGAAAAATTGAAAAGAACCCAGATCTCATTTATGTTTAACTAACAATATAAACTACTATAAGGCAGATAGCAGCAACACACAATAAAAATGTCATCATCAAAGTACATAAATTTAGGTAAACATTTTGACCCAAAAGGACAAATAAATTAACTATCATGCAGTTAGCCAAGAATAATAAAGACATATAAGAGAAAATGAAAAAATAAAAATAAAAACCTGTATTTGTTGAGCAGTCAAAGATATGAGTTAGAGTTGGAAAGGGAAAAAAAACCCCAAGAAAAGAAAGAAGGAAGTGAAAAAAAGGAGTAATCTGAAAATGGCTTAGAGTTTAAATAAAGACAGCATTTGGCTTTTTCATTAGTGTCAGGGACATGGAAGAAACGGGGTTGGAGTTTGAGTTTGAAAGAGATGAAAATAGAGTAAATTCATGGTTTTGGATCTCCATGAAAGATGAACAGTTGGGTTCCTCGATTGAAGAGAATGAAAGGTGTGGCATTTTCTGAGAAAATTGAATTTCACTAGTCATCCCACCAAGAACATGTGGCAAAATTTTGTTTTATTTTTTCTAGTAACGAATGGGATCATTAATAATAATAATTAATGATTAAGGTTGGGCCCTGTTGTTTAACACAATTATACTTAACTCGTTGATTAATTGTTCTTACCTTTTCCTAATACTTTTCGGTAAAACTTTGAAAACTTTAATCACCTTTCATCATTTAGTGGTCTTCTTTTAAGTTTTTATTTGATTCTTTGATTAGTGTTTCGGTTCTGTTCAATTAACTTTTTTTAATTATTTAGGATAATTCGATTTCAATCACAATTTTTTATATTAATGTCAAAATAAATTTTTAGACATTGTGGTAAAATTTCAGAATTTATATAAAAAGAATTAGTTTATTTAAAATATTTATTTTTATTTTTTGAATAAATTTATTATAAATTAAGTCAAAATAGAATTTTTTAATTCACTAATTGATTTTTTTAACTCTATAAAAGAGTTAAAATTATTTTTTGATTTTTTAATTTACTTTTCTAATAATAAAATAAACACCTAGTTTACTCATAAATAAAAATCGGAAAAAGAAAAGGAAACATAATAATTTTTCTTTTGACATTTTCGACCATGGAATCCTAGGAAGGTACATGTACCAACTTGCAAATTTGTCCTCTTACTTTCATGGTTTAAACATATAAAAATGTTTTCTTATTATTTTAAGTTTTAATTATAACAATTATTTTAGACTTAAAATTCTTAATCATTTCTTTAACTTTATTTCTATTTTTAGTTTACTGATGGTAGAACTTAATAAAATTTTCAATGAAAATAAATGTGTACCGTAATTGTACCACAATGAAATGTGGACGTCACATAAGAAAAAAAGGGTGACACTGTTAATTTCGTAAGCTTTACTCTTTGGCAAAAGAATAAAGGGGGTGGGACTGGGGACTGGGGACTGGGGGGTAAGCATTTACCACTAAAAACAAAATAAAAATAAAAAAAAGTTTACTTTGAAAGTGATAGTAACGCAACAAACAGTGACAAATTGTACAAGAAAAGTTCCACGGTTTCAGATGAGGTTCTATTATTATGTTCCTTTTTACGACATTATTGAGGAACAACCATGAATTATAATTAGTTTTTTCTTGCATTAGGAAAATGATTGCTAAATTTAAAATGGATTAGTTGATATATCGATTCGAAACAAGAGAATGAATTAGACTTGTAGACTAGTATGTACAGTACAAATTTTACAAGGGTAAATTATATTCGATATCACTAAATTATTAGAAATTTTACGTTTGATCATTCAATTTCAAAAAGTTACAAAATGGTTATTAAACTATTTGAAAGTTTTCATTTGAGTCAATGGGTTGTTAAATTTACTTAAATTGTTATTGTATGGCGTTTTCTATTCACACCGCCTGCATCAATGGTTCATGTCTTTTTTCTCACGAATTTGTGAACCAAAATTCAAACAACTTTCTTCTTTAATCCCCAACACTAACTGTAAGATAGATTTTAATCTAAGTTATATTCTTCTACTTATAGATGGATATTGATCCACTGTACCGATTGTCAAATTGCCACATAGAGCTCACTTACTAGATTTTTTTTCTTAAAAGGAAAATTTTAACATCCTAATGACTTAAATAAAAATTTTTAAATAATTTAGTGACCATTTTTGTAACTTTTTGAAATTAAATGGTCAAAACGTAAATTTGCTGATAGTTTAGTGACCTTGATTGGAATTTACCCATTTTACAATTGGACTGCAAAAGTAAAGGAAAAAACAAAGGTCGTTGATAAGATGGAGTGTACTTAGGGTATTAATAGTGAGTTGAATTTTTCCTTTCCTTTTAAAATATTGATAGAGGTTTGAATTAAGGGAAAAGAAGGGGCGTGCCAACTCTTACTTTAAGAAAATGAAAAGGACATAAACACTAATAAATGAGGTGCTTTTCTTCATCATCAAAAAATCACACCCCATTTAATGTATTTAATTGTGACACCGCGCAGAAAACAAACTTCTATTAATTGTTGGACTCTAACATTATTACAATAACTTATAATTCCTTTTTTCATTTATAAATATATTCTTTTTGATAAAACAATTTTAAAAAAATATAAAAATTTACTTGAAAATTTAAATTTTATATAAAACTTCATAGTGTCACATTTAGGGGTGTTTGGATTACGTTTCGTAATAGGATTACAAGAATGTAAAATTACAAGTGAACGTGGAATTAACTTGCTAGAATAAGATTCAAGTGTTTGGTTAACGAAATATAAGATTACTTAGAAACACATTTTACTCAATTGTCCCTTTTTTATTAACTAGTTTATTACCATTCTTACTTTTTATTATAAATTATGTATTAATAAGTAAATATATTATGTTGAAATAAATTTATAAATCATATTCATAATAAATTATAAAAAGTGATTGCAACACCAATCACAATTAGAATTATAATCATAATTAATATATTAATAAATAAATAAATTATAATCTATATAACTATATATAAAACGAAAATACTTTTCATGTAAAGTCTTTTATTTTATTTTTTGCATTTTATTTGAAAATAGTCCGATATCATTTTTGATCTCTCGCCTACAATTAAGATTTAATCTTTATATTTGAATTTATATAATTTTATTCCTATTTTTTTATTGGTTCCTTCTGCCTACATGTGGCTAGGGGTGAGTGTTCGATCAAATCGAGTAAAAAAATTTCGAGTTAGTCAAGTTGACGAATTCTATTTTAGCAATCGAACTCAATTTGAATTTTTTTTTGAATCGAATCGAATTGAGTCAAACAATTTCGAGCCAAGTTAACAAATCTTATTATTTATACTCAATGTTGCGTTTCCATTGACCGATTATTTAACTGGTAGATGAAGTATAATATTATTTAACTACATAAATCAATATAATGGTTTTGGCTTTTAACTTAATGAGTAAATATTTATCAAAATGACGTAGTTTTCTTTTCTTATTCGGATAACTCGAATTGTGTAATTCATATTTGAGTTAAATCGAAATTTTTAATTTTTTATTCGAGTTGATCCGAATAACTTGATTAGCTCAAATAACTCGAACTATTTAATTCAAATTTGAATTTTTTATCTAATTTTTCGAATCGAATCGGATTTTGCTCACCCTTACATGTACTACACCCAAACAATCGTCCCTTTCTTTCTTTCATTTTTTTCTAATTTTACCAAAATGATTAAATTTTAGTTTTGGTCCGTCTAATATATCTAAATTTAAGATTTAATTTCTATACTTTAATTTTTAACATAAATTGGTCCATATATTTTTATAATGTTATTAATTAGTCAAAATAGTTAATATTATTAACTTTTCAGTTAAAACATTACATTGTTATATATTATTTGAATACCTTAAGAGTCTTAAAATCTGACACATGGTTTCTTATTTCTTTTAGGTTTGCGTACATCCTATCCTTTCTTTTTTGCAGCTTTAGAAAAAAAGATTAAATTTCAATCCCTTTATTATGCTTAAATTTAAAATTTAACCACTACACTTTAATTTCTAATGTAATTTAATCCTTGTATTTTTATATTGTTATTAATTAGTCCAAATAGTTAATATCATTAATTTTTCGATTAAAGTATTACATATATAATTTGAATGCTCTAAGGATTTTGGGACGAATAAATAGCTTTCTATTTCTTTTAGGTTTGTCTTGCTGTATTTTTTTTTATAAGACAATGATCAAATTTCAGTTTTAGTCTTATACTATATTGAAACTTGAGATTTAATCTATATACTTTATTTTTTTTACATAATTTGATATTTCTACTTATAACATCATTAGTTAGTCTAAATATTTAATATTTTTAACTATTTCAATAAAATTGTTGACATCAATTTTTCTTAAGAATAGTATTTCAACAAAAAAAATCATTTTATTATGACGAGTTCGAATGAATGTTTTTAAGAGAAAAAAAATCATATAAACATTTTCAAAGTTATTTTTATTATTTCATGATTACCAAGTGAATTTTTTTAATTTTAAAATGTCACATTAGTGAATTTAATAGAAGAATTTTAACCGTGGTTACAATTGAATTTAAATTTTTAAATCCAAAAGGTAGAATGTTTAAATTTCTGAAATTATAAATAGAATTAGAATATATTTTAATCTTCAAATTTGTACTGTGAAGCAAGGGAATCGTACTAGTGATTATAAATTTATAATTGTAGGGTATGACATTTACCAGTTCACTATTAAGAAAATAAATATTTTAAATTAGTCTTAAACTTTATTTAAGAAAAAAAGCCTAAATTGATTAGAATAATAAAAACAAAATACAAATTGGTCAAAATTTTAATATTACGCTCGTATCTAAGATTACTTAAAAAATGGGCCATAATGAAATTACACCTTATATTACAGGATGACCGTAATGTGATATTACAGGATGGTCGGAATGTTGAAATCCAAACACCATAATCACATTCTAAAAAGTAACATTACGGGTCGTAATGTTACATTTTACGAACCAAACACCCCCTTAGTGTTTTAATAACTAGATCGATTGTTAAACAAATCAAACCACCAGTTCCTGATTCAACTAATTCGATTGCAAGACCAACAATAATTAACAAAAAATTAAAAATTCATAAAAAAAAATTATTAAACTGACTTAACTTGTTCAACTGTTGATTTTTTTTTCTTGATTTTCAATTTTTACCAATTTCAAGTAGTTTTCAAATCAATCGGTTTAACCTTTTGTTCGAACCGTTATATCAACCAGTTTTCAATTTAGTCTTGTTAGTGGGAAAATTAAAAACTTGACAAAATGTAACATTACGGAATCCAAGTAGTTGTCAACAATAATTAATGAATAAATTTAAAATTATTATTTAAAGTATCATATGTGCTCTTTTTATTCCATTTAACATTTAAACCGAGAGAAGCATCATATGTGCTTTTTTTATTTTATCAAATACCTAAAATTACTCATAGCTCTTTTCCAACCCTTAAAATTAGGAGAATAATATGTTTCAGCGTACTAAAACTCACGTTCTTTTGCACCAGCAACAATGCCGATGCCAATCGAGCTAAGATTCGATCGGTATTTGTGAAGTTTTTTTAAAAACTCTATAAATGAGTTGAGAGTTTGACAAGTATATTATAAAGTGCAGTAAAAAATTAAAATTTTTGATTATATAAATAAATATGACACATGTCACACACTCAATCCGCTTATATAGTCTAATGAACTTCACAGGTAGTGTATCAAATAATCATACTTAAAATATATACTTAAGAGATATTTGTCGATCCCAATACCATTTGTGGAGTTTTTAATTTTCATCAACGGTATAATAAATAATCGAGATAATATAATTTTTTACTCCTAAACTTGACAATTAGATTCACTTTGGTACTTGTATTTTTTTTCTCACTAACTTAACAACAGGATCAATTTTAATCCTTAAACTTAAATTATGTCAAGATTTGAGGATGTGATGAGTGTTTAACTAATTGACTTGAAAACTATATTTTAAAATAAGATTAATGTTAAAAATAAACTCGACAGAAAAAAAAAATCTATATTTTAAAATGCAAAAAAAAAAGAAATGGAATGCTTCTCCTCATTTAAATCCTATTTATAAATTATCATTTGATATAAAAATGCTAAAATCATCACAAATATTTTAAAATGTTTTAATATTCTTAAACAATTAATGAGTTTGCAGCCAACCGTAGCTTGGATAATGAAAGGAAAAGAAATCGGACTGTGGTTCAACTTGGTCGGGCATCTCTTTTAAATATAGGTTAAAAAAATAGTAAAACTCGTAATTTAATTCAAGTGGTTTATATATCTAATAAAATTTAAAATTAAATTTTAATAATTTATTAAAAAATAAGAGAGAACATTTGATGTACTATCGATATATAAGTTTCATGCACCACCAGTCAATAAAAAAATAACACATCATCATTTATATAATACAAAAACATTAAAAGATTTAAAAATAAATGTCAATAAATTTATCTTGTTAAAAAATAAATATTAATTATAATCATTAACCATAAAAAATACAAAACTTTAAATCCAAAACCCCTAAACCTAAACCTAAAATTTAAAAACCAAAGAAAAAAAAGTAATATTATTTCTTTTCAAGTCCTTCAATGTTATTTATTTTACATCGATTGTCAATGTACGGTGCCTTAAATACTAATTCATAAAATAAAATAACAAAAGTAAGAAAAGGAGGCTTCAGCAGAGCATTGCGTAACCTATTTTAGCCGGATACGCTACGCATTGCATTACAAGAGAAGTTAGGTGCATTCTATTAGATTTAGAACCAAAAATAGGTAATCATGAGGGAATATTTTCAAATTATGAAATGCTACATACATTAAATTATAAAAGACAGTTAGTTAACGTTGGTAACCACAAAATACAACATTAAAAACAACTTAAAACAATCACTCGACCCTTGAGCAAGGTATTAGATTAATTTTATGAGCCAAAACAGAGCAATAATCAGCAGTTATGATGAACACACAGAAGTAAATCACCTCAATCATTTATAGTCAATTTACAAACAACTGAAAATTTTCTTTATAAGGGGAAAAAATGAATGCTTCCTCTACTCAAAATATATCATCTATAATTTTAACAACGAAAATTGCAAGCACCACTTTGGTTGAGAGAGCGGGGTGAAATTTAACTGTACAATCAACTATACAAATGTGTCATGTTAAGCCTTCAACTATGAAAGCTGATCCTCACTTCCGTTTAAATCAGAAACCTTTGAAGCCGGTGATCTTGCCTGTGAAGTTTGTGATGGGGCTGTGAGGGCGTAAGTGAGTCTAGATGAAGGATTCTCAATTAGACCAGCAATTCCAGCTGCAGCAGATTGAGCATTTGAAGGAAGGAAAAGGTCATGTTTTTGATCTTTGTAAGCACTCCAAACCTGCAGGACGGATGGAATAATGAATAACAGCTAAGAGAGGAGATATGCATACACTATGAGTGAACGAATAATAGACGAGAAATGCCTCAAAACTGTCAATAAAGTGTCCATTTTTAGAGGTTCATAAAACTCTTTCTCTGTAGAAAGCATGTTTGAGGACTTACATTAGACGAATTCAATATCTCACGGACTTTAACCCAATGAGCCCCTTCAGTTGCAAATGCATGCAAAACCTGTGTCAACAAATTTAAAAACATAACAATAGCATTGATGGTAAGCTAGAATCGGTCGTAGGTGAAGTGAAAGTTAGCCAAGAATGACTGTAGTCTAACCTCAATTGCAAGCACCCTGCCAATAGATGCTTCCGATTCATTCCATTTCATCCGAGAGCAAAATCCACTTCTTCCTCCAGCTCTCCAATCAAGAAGTCCCAGAAGAACTTCAACCAGACCAACCCTGCATTATTTAAGATTTGTAACATCATAAACAACAGAACAGAGTTTGAATGATAACACGATATGAACCTCCTACACCTAAGCAAATCTACGATCATCCAGTACATATTAATATATGAACCAAAAATAGAAGTCATCAAGAATGGTGGAATTCTTAGAAATTTCTTCTACTAAGAAGAGAAGATTATGCGTTTTTGTGAGTTTACTTTTAGCTTTTATTCACATTACTTACTTAAGTCCTTGAGCAACAAGTGCATCCCTAGCTCGATTACCAGCACCAACAAGACGTTTTAGTGTTTCCAGCGCTAGAATGCTTCCCCCTTGCCATCCTATAGCTTTCATTAGAAGTGGAACAACCTGCAAAAACATTTTATTGGGTAAATAGGAGCATAGAAAATTTCAAAGACAGAATATTAGTACACAAGCTAAACAACCCAACCTCCTTGCCCGTAAAAAGATTTTCAAAGCAGATTAAAGAACAAGGAAACACCATGTAACCAATTACAATGACGAATGCATGAAACTAAAAGGAATATAGAGGCAACAAAAACAAAAAGAACATAATACATAGGCAGCTGTTAGAACACGTACTTGAGGTGTTCCAACACTTGTTGCAGCCATGGCTTCAGCACATATTGTACTGGCAGCAAGCTGATGCAGAACCCGCAAACAACTAAGTCGCACAAGTTCTTGTGGAGTTTGTGAAGGTTGCTCATCAGGTTCATATGCTAGGCCTTCCATACTATTGCCATCTTTCATCTCACCTAATGACATAGTTTCTCGTTTTCCTTCAAACGCCACAGCAGCAACAAGTTTAGGCACATACCCAAGATAACCAACATGGTCTGCAAGTGCAGGGTGCACTCGCAATAATGAAACCAAAGCAGCAGAAAGAAGCAAAGGAAGCCCAGAGTCCACAGATTGTGACTCATAATGAGTGGCAGCAATAGAAGACAAGTACTGGTCCAGAAGCCCTTCCAGGAATCTCTTGGGATTTCTAAGAGGGAATTTGGGATCTTTAAGGAATAACCTGACATAGATCCCACCAACCTGCATTGATTGTGAAATTAGTTCACCAGCAAATAACAAATAGAAAATTAGATAAAGAATATGTCACATAATACCTGTGGTTCATCTCTCATCTCCTGCTGCGAAGAAGGTTGCTCAGGTACATCCCAGTCAATGACACGGCCTTTTGTTTGTTCATGGTATAGATTTGATACCATAGTAGCAATTTGTGCAGACAAAGAAGCTGCCATGGCTGGTGTCCATACGAGTTCTGGTGTTTCTGTATTCTGCTCAAGGGCAGACACAACAGCTTCACCAGGGCCATCCCTTATGATTGATACTAGGCCATCCGGAAAAAACCTTGCTAATGTTATGGCAACTCTAGGTCCATGCATTGGCTGCGCGACAAGCTTACCCAATAAAGAGGCTGCTGCCGCTCTTTGCTGCAAGGGTATTTCTTCTGCACATATCCATTTCTGACATCACTAAGATGGTTCTTCTAAAAGAAAAGAATTGAAAAAGTGGGGAAGACATCATTACCTTGTAAAGGCAAGAGAAGTGCAAGAATGTAAACAATACCGCCATGCTTGGCAGCTGCCCAAGCAAGTTCAGGCGTGCTTGCCAAAGCATAGAGAACATGAAGTGCCCCTTCTCTGCAAGCCGGGGCAGAGTGGAGCATTTGCAGCAAAAGAAGAAGATTAGACCCGTCTGCAACCATGGCCTCTGAGGAAGAAGCATATGCAGTCAAGAGAGAGAGAATCTTCAGGCAAAGCTGAGGAATGTTGCTTTCTGGAGCAACAGGCACAGAAAAGCATTCAAAAATTGGCAATAGCTTCTCTTTAGTAGAAAATATGGAAGCCAAATTTGAATGCGTGCTCAGCAAGTTCTGAGAAAGAAAAAAGTTGTCAGAAACATTAAATTCTTTATAACCTAGAACACACAAGATAATAATTACCTTAAGTGACTTAAGTCCAAATTGAAGGTTCTTAATCATCAGATTTTCTTCCTTATCTTTCACATCAGATGTGGCCATAGAGTCATCAGGAACTTGCTGCTCGTTTACTGATGTACCAGTTGTGTCACTCTGATGTTCATCAGACTTAGGGGATGAGATGTTGATATTAAGTGTTTCCCGAACATTGTGAACTAGAAAAGCTATAAAACCAATCAAAGCCACACAGAATGCTTCTGGTTCACTGATCTCCAAGTCAGGTTGATTATTATAAACCCTCAAATAAACATTGCCAACAAAAAGTTCCTTTGAAAGCGCTTCATAGCCAAAGATATGAGAATCTTTCAGGTCATATGAACCGTCTGGACCCAGGCTAGCACGTTGCTGATCCACAAATTTAAGCAGTTCCGCTCGAGTTGCAGAGTTCCAGATGATCTATGATAAAGAATTTATGAGACTAAGAATATCAAGGTAACTAAGATGAGACAACATAAAAGCACATTGTTTACCTCTGGTGACTCCAAGTTTGAGTTCAACTTGGACAGTAGGTCTTTTGGTACTTGATCTCTCAACATACTGGCAAGTTTTGGAGTTAGTAAAGCTCTGAGCGCATTGACAACAGGTGCATTATAAGGTGTTGAGCTCTCGTCACTGCATAACCCACTAAGCCTAGATAAAGCCTGAGATGCGCGTATAGCATGCATGTTTTTTGCAATTTGAACACGAGCACCAACACCATGCGACTTTGACGTATCAGAATCCTCTGCAGTTGAGTCATACTGAAGCAACAATGGCAAAAGGTACCTTAAGAAACCACATTAACAGAAAAAGAGATTAATCAAGTTATAAACTTACAGACTTAATATATATGATTTCCAAACAATTTAATATCAAATCTGAAACTTGTTAACAAACAAGTAGAACTGTAAAGAATAACAGCTTCAACAGCAATAAAGCCAAACTGATAAAGGTAAAAGCAGTTATCTGAAACTCAGCTTCCACTATGTCTTTTCTTCCATAGCCAGTAGAAAATGTAAAAAATGAGGATGAAGCAGGAAAAAAGAAGCAAAATTCTAATAAGTTTATTACAATAGAAATGCATAAGGAAACTAATCGCACCAAAAAGATGAATACATAGCCCATATATTAAATGTTCATCCACGAAAGAACAAAAGGCCTATAATATTTTACATTGAAGAGAATGTTCCTGAACTTTTCAGTGTACTTGACTTCAAGCAAAAGACAATAGTAATAAAAAGGCAGCTATATATATAATGGAACGCCTAAACAGAGTTTCACAGCAGATGAAAAGAAATTTTTTTGAATAGGTTAGCTACATAAAAGACTAAGAATAGATTAAATATTAGCCACGCTAAAATATGGCCACAGAAAATTTGACTAACAGTGTTCCAAACATGCATGAAATTCATGATACAAAAAAGGATTGGATAGTAAAGATGAGCCAATTTACCATAGCACTCCATCCTTTATGAAGGCATCTTGCAAATCAGAGGACACAGAAACATGAGCAATAGTCTGGAGGGAAGCATCAAGAGCTGCAGGCACAAGCTCAAGTTCAGTGCAGTGCACTATGTCCTCAACAAGTCCAGAAAGCTCAAGCATCTCATCCCTAGCAGTCTCAAACTGACTCAGAACAGAAAAGGTTCGTATCACATTGGTAACGATGATAGCAGATGGTTCATTTGCAGTAGTAGTCGGTTGAACTACACACATGCAACGAGAGAGAAGTGTCGCTAGAAGTTTTATCCCACCATCTCTAACAAGTTCTTCACCATTCAATGAGGAAGATGCACACCTAACATTAAAATAAAAAACATGCAAAGGGATGAAATCTCTAAGTCAAATTTAACTACTAAAACCAAAGTTACATCAGTATGTATTTGTAAGAAGAGGATCTACGTAAGCCAAACAAGCTCTGATGCCGTGACAAGAAGAGGTGCTCTCTCAGAGGAAAGAAAATTGTTATCTTCTTTGTCAACAGTTACTGCACTGAGCAACATGGGATAACCAGCATATTTAAATGGTACCAGTACATCTCCATATCGTCTGTACAAGATGCATTGTCCTTTCAACAAAAGCAACAACCTCCAAGGCTGGGGACCTTGCAAACCTTGCATAGTGGCCTATATAAAGAGAAAAGATATGGTAACTCATTTTGGAAATCAAAGAGTGTTTGAGGGTAAATTATTCAAATTTATTTCATGCAAGTTAGTACGCACTGAGCTCAAGACCAAACATCTACCTGAATTCGTTCATAAGCCCTCTGTACAGCAAGAAATTTCTCCCTCCCTTCAGGGTTTTTGTCAGGATGGTATTTCATTGCAAGTTTCCTATACTGTCTCTTAAGCTCTTCATCAAGGTTTTCAATTTGTTTGGATATGGTAGATATCTCTTCTGTCACCTTGTGAGAATACTTCTGATCAGCAACATCACTGGATACATCGCCCAAGGTAATCTCTAAGATTTTGCAAGCTTCTTCCTCAGAAAGATCCATTGGTTTCCGTGTCAACTCTTCTCGCCACATTACTAGCAAGGACTGTAGAAACTCTACATGCTCAACAATTGGCCAACTTGGAAAACGGATCTCATCACATAAATTTTGAAGATAATAACGGTGACACCACATTTCATCTCTAAGCTCTGGATAAGTAACTGGTGGCATAGGAGCATAATCATATAAAGAATGACAGTGTTGTGACAGCTGCTGGGGGAAATCACCAAGATGCTGCAAAACCTTCGGAAAGAAATAAAAAAAGCATCAAATGCAGGTTTCCCAACTAGTAGTAGTAAGTAGAAGTGCAACTTTATCCTAACTAATTGGCCTCAGGAGATATTATCTTCTAGCAATAGTTTGACTAAGTAGTTTCCACTCATCTATTTACATATTTCTGAACACAGTAAGGTTTGTGTGTTCAGAAAACCATAAGCTGCAAAGGAGAAGGATTAACTCCTTGGGAAAAAAGGGATATCTGTCTCTCTCTCTCTCTCAAACACACACACACACAGATAAAGACAGCCACAGAAAGAATTCAGGAAAAAGACAAAAATCATCATATATCATCTCATCCAGTTGTTACACTTCAGTTTCTAAGATTATAATATTCTTCAGACACCTAATTGAAAATTTCTCAATAAATTATAAACCTGCTAATGCTATTTCTTTAATATTATAAACAATTGATGTGAAAATTGATCAAATAAGGCATCAAGCTATCTAATTTTTCACTATCTATACGCTGATATTCTTAAATTTCATATGGGCACCTAAAAAGTTCCTAGCTCCACCCATCAGCGTAATTTCTGGATGTGAAAGTGCAGAGTACGCTTAATATAATTTTAGAAAAATTATTTCTGCTCTCGCAGATCACTATAGCAAATTAAAAGAATGAGTCACCTGACAAATCAGATTTTCTGCTCGCATTTTATGTGTCCAAATGATCTCAGGAGTATCAGAGTCGGAAACCATTGCTGCAGCAAATGCAAGAGGGCCACTACGCTCTAAAACGTACAGTAGAGATTCAGGCAGAAGTCCACCTAATACACTACGTTTAGCAAGGGGTAATGAAGAGGAAACTGCAGCTTCTTCTCCACCATGAAAAGCTTGAAGTAAATGGGTTACTGAGAAGAGTTGTGCAATAGAAAAGAGGTTGGCTCCAGCGTATGCCAGGGCAAAATAAAATGCACCTGTGCTATACAGACGCATCATGGCCTTTGGATTTCTGGTAACAATAGCCTTCAGCAACGCAGCAGCAGCCTCAACAATACTTGGCTCCCCAGACAGCATAGCCTTTCAAGGAAAAAGAATAGACACAACTTTACAAGTAAAAAACTTCAGAGGTAGACTGTAGTACTATTTATTAACAACAGCGACTGCTAAAAATCTTTGCTAAAAAACTTAAAATGTCATTGTGAAACTATTTGCAATATCAGCAAGGCACGACTAAATTATCAAGTAAAATGGCACCTGGGCTATATGTGGAATGCAACGAGGACTTGACAGAATCCTTTTTACCCTTGGAGTAGGGGTGACCATTTCACCAGCATCATCTAAGTCTGAATGTGCAGAAACCATGCTATGTAACACAGAAAGTGCAGCCTCTCCTACCTGCAAATAGGATTGTCAATTAGAAGCCATCAAGAAAGGGTAAAGGTAAGGTTGGACCTTTAGTGATGTCTATGATTATAAGACCACAGGAAAACCAACGCTTAACGGATGTGGCATGATACTGCTTAACAGTTTGTTTGTGCCACAAAATTTGTTTGATCATGCTTTTCCAATGTTCCCAAACCATTAAACTGTGCTCAAAGATACATCACTTGGGAAATGAAATGCAAGAAACAGACAAGTATTGCCTCTTTAACAATGCCTTAGATGAGTCCAATACAAAATTTCAGACGCTAAGTTCTTTAAACTAGAGATGATGAAACCCAAACATGATTCAGTATACCAAATTGCGCAAAGTATGTCCAAAAAAGGGAACAAAAAACTCAAAAGGTAATCACAATTATGAAGAAATCCAGATTTTCAAGTATTAACAAGGAATGATAAGAAGAGTTCGACTCATTAATAGACCAAAGTTATCACTGTTTATGCATGATACAAAAGCAGTTCTGCAAGTAATATAATGCAGATCAGCATGACATTGAGAGAAAATACCTGAGTTGGTGTAAGGACAGGAACCCGACCAGATAGTGCCCAACGAAGCTCACGAATATCTCGTAACCTCTTCCAGTCTACCATCCCAGAAGCCCAGCACCTTGTTGTCCAATCAATAGCATTCTTTGACCACAACCTTCTGATAGCATCCTTCTCCAAAGGTCCAACCTCTTCATCTTTGTCAGAATACATCCATTCCTTTAGTGGCTCCATAAAAGCAGTAGCAGCTATCAAATTTGATTGCAAAGGGATGGCAGTCCTCTCTGAAGCTTCATGAACCACTGTTAGCAAATCAACGGCTAGTACGCACCCTCCCACCAAAACACAAGATTCCACATTAGGTAAAACCTTCATCAAAACCTGCCCGTATGTAAACACAGAGTTGCTATTAGTTTGAAATTTATCAGGAGTTAAAACCAAATCAATTTTTGACAAAGTTCAAGCCCACTCCATCTCTTGGCTCTTATCACAATTTTAAATAGAAACTCTTACTGTTTGAAATATGTATCAGTATCAAACCTAAATACTTTAGTAAAGATACCTTCAAAAGAAGAAGTAGACGGTGTCTCAAAGTTCTATCATCTGTTCTGTCCAAGAGAACTGTAATATGTGCAGTCCCTTCAAAAGGGCCTATTGTATTGCAATGGTGTTCATACACAATTGACATAGCCCTTGCACAAAGCTCCCTAACTGAAGAGCCTCCACCTCCTCCAAAACCATCTAACCTTCCCACATCACACCAATCATCAGATGAACCCAGTTCATCCGGTACAGCACCACCTACTGTAAGGCCTATGTCAGCATCACATAAAAACCGGTGATAGAGTGCTCTGAAGAAAGCAACAGGATCACGAAGTGGAAAATCCTGTGCCCTGTCACTACTACCACTCTCAAGCAACAAGCGGAGATAATACTGACCAACACAAACCTCCTTGGACAAACTAGGATAACTGATCGAGAACTCAGAATAGTTCCAACAGATCCTCAGAATACTATCTTGGTCACTCATAGTCTCTACTGTAGCACATCCAGGAACAATATCTTCAGTGCGCCCCTTCTCAACATCCAACTTGTGAGCCTCAGCTTGCAAAGCCTCCCTCAGCTCTTGCCTAGTACGCTCATTCCAGATCAAATCTGCACGGTTATGATCAAGGCTAAAAGCCCGCCAGAATTCAGGCCAATTACAAAGTAGGCGACCAGAACCAACAGGTGTGTTCTCCACAACAACCTGAGCAGGTGTTGGAAGACCAGTGTTATGTGACCCAACTACATTGCTGTCAGAATCAACTGCATTTGAAGCATTTATTTCTGATGCTCCATGCACATTTGCTGATGGGACATCAGTGGAAGCTGCCATAACCAAATGGCCATTTTGAGAAATTCCTGTGCAGTAAGCATCAGTTGTCAAACTTTCCAATGAGTAAGCAGCAGAAGATTGGTTTGAAACTTGACCGGCATTAGGGTCTATGGTAGATTTCTGGTAACCAGCATTCATCTGCCTCACAGCATCACCAGCTTCAAAACTATTAACAGAAGGGAAAGGTTGCTCTTGTGATGTAATCCCCTGCCCTGTACGACCCCTCCTCTGCTGAAGTAAGCGACTCTGTCTTTTGCTGGTCAATATTCCTTCTTGAATTGAATCTTCAAGTACTCCATCAGAACGTGTGTGCAAATAAGCAACAAGTCCTGGAGGCAAAACTCTAGACAATAACTCTAGAGCTGGTTGGTAGGAATCTGCCCATAAGGCAACAAGCTGTCGACTAACCTCACGACGCTCACCATCAAAAAGGAAAAATGCATGTAATAAATGCCTCAATAGAGCACCGTCACGTAAAGCAGCCTCTCGCATTGACTCAGCAGCAATTGCATCTTCTTCTGCAATAGTACGCATTATCACGGCAACTGTTTCCCTGACACCTTCTGCAGGATGGCCAAACATAGCAAATAAACGGCGCTTCAAACCAGCTACTTGGCGCAACAGCTCAACAAAAACTGTGTACTGGGTAGTTTCACCATGTGGATCACATATCATAGCCTCCAGAACTTCAACAATAGTCATGGACAGTAAAGGCGACACAGACATTGGTTTCAATCTGTTGACAAGGATACTAACATAACCAGACTGAGAGAACAGTACAGACTTAGTATGCATAATTGTGGCATGTTGCTCCCCTTTAGAATCTGTTAGAAGATTTGTATCCCTAGGACCACCTCCAATGAGTGCTGCAACAAGCCCTGCTGCTTCAGCAGCTATACCCTGAGATCCATTTCTAAGTAAGCCCATTATTCTTCCAACGGCAGCAGGAAAAGACATAACATGAGAAGCAGCACTTTTGGAAGCTAACAATCTACGTAAACATGCAACAAAGCCCACCACTGTTGCAGCTGCTTTAGGTGAAGGAGGAGGCAAGGGAGAGGACTCCAGAGGAAGATTTGGTGTTGCTGGAAGCATTGTAATCAAGGCCATCATAGCCACCTCAGGTACTTCAATATTAGGAGGCACTCCACTATATGGAATGCATGCATTAAACTCCCTTATTCTTCGCCATAGCTTAGCTCTTGAACCAGGAATGGAACCACCTTCAGCGACAGCATCTTTGGCAGCAGCAGCCAAGTGTTTCAAATGCATGGATGCACTTTCCATATCAGCAAGAGCGAATTGTTGCCCGAATTGCAAAGTAGCTCTCCCACAAGGTGGATCAACGCGATGACCAGGCATTGTCAACCTTGGTAAAACAGGTACGGCACACTGACGCTGGATAAGTCAAAGGTCAACCAAACCACATTAACAATTTAATTTATCAAGCAATAATACATAGACAAGAAGAGCAAGTATGATACATAAAGAAAAGAAACCCTGTACCTACTTCTATTTGCAAGACATCACGAATTGCAGCAAGTAAGTTATCTCGTGAGGTGCTTGCATAGACCTGTAAGTCCCAGAATACATATTAATTGCATACGGTAGACAATTAAGCTTTCAAAAGAAAAACTTATTCTCACATGGATAGGGCACCCATCATTGAATTCAATTGCAAACATCTGGGGCTCCTCTGCAAATCGAACAAGACAGCTCACTGACGATAAAGGACGAACAATAACAGCCTGCACACATCTAAGGAAGATTCTCAGCATTTGATAAATTCTGTCAGAAAATTCCTAAAAAATGATTAAGCCTTTAACATTACCCACCTAGGTCTTGCACAATCTAAAACTTGCCTCAATGCCTCTTAGGCAGCCCCATTTCAAGGGCAATTTTCAATTATAAGCCCAATTGGAGCAATGGCTGAAGTCAATTAAGTGTTGCACAAAAAACACAATTCAACTCCTAAAGCAAGTTATGCACCAAATATTTAGCAGCTACTCAATAAGTGTGATATGCCAAATCTAAATTTTTATTAGTGGATGAAGGTCGTTAGCTTACTTCATAATTATATGGCCGCCTTTCAACAAGGGAGGCTTTTGTGAGGATGAGTTGACGAGAGACAGCATCCCCATGCTCTCCTAGTCCTCCTTTTGGACCAACACTGAAACTCAATCCAGGAACATTCAAAGTTCCATGAGCAGCTGAACGCAATCTTGTCACATACCAACCTCCGCAAGGGGTTTCTGCTGCTCCAACAGCCTCTTTGGCTGCATTTTATTTATTTATATTTGCATATTAATGAACAAAAGACCAAAATAATTACATCCAAGAAAGAGAAGCAGCAAAATGACGATAAAGAGGAAGTTAAAGACTGAAAACAAAAAGGAAGTTCTTTTATTAAATTACCTCTTTGCTTTATATACTCTGTTGCAGTGAGAGATTGTGACTTGTCTACAGAAAGTGACACTCCAACCATTGATTTAGCAGTTTTAGTCTGCAAAATTATGTTTAATTATTAATTATCAATGAAAAATATATGTTAAGCTATGAACTAGAGGGATAAGCATATACTATCCAAGATGGATCAACTTTGTTGGACAGGGAGAAATCTACAAACATTGGAAACACAAGCGCTATGGATGGAAACGTGAATTTTGGAGAATGGGTTCAGATTTGGTTTCTTATATAAATAGTGAGGGATAGACGTAAAAATTACCTGAAAACTAGTTAAACTCAATGCACCAATGTATTTGAGAAGGTATAAGCAGCTGAATTTCAAATTCCTAAATCATTAAGGCATTTGACAATTGACATCCAATATTTAGGCTCTATTTGTTTCAATGTAAAAGCTTTTACGGGAAATATTTTCAGCCTTTTCCGATGTTTGATCATGTAAAATAGGATGGTCAACGTATAAGGATTTCCAATCAACATAAAATTACTCCCTTATTACTGTATAATGTCTTACCAAATTTTTTTCCGTAAGACATTTTCCAAACTGGTAAGGCTCTGTTCACTATAACACCCCATACCCTACCCGAACATTAGGTCAAAGCACCGGGATGTTACATTCTCTACTACATTCTTAAATTATCAAATGTTTTTTTATAAACTTTCATAACTTTTCAATTTAGTCCCTTTTTGTCATAAAAGTTCAATTTTCACTAATTAATCATATTAAATCAATTTTCTTTCTTGTTACATTTAATCACATAATTTATCTCAATATCTTCTAACTACCAAATCCATGACTCTGAAAGTAATCAAGAAAGCCATGCTGAGTTCTATAACCTACATCTTTACTAATTCAAGATCCATCTCCCTTCACTCTTTCAAGTTTCAAATGCAACCAAGGCAAAAGAAATTGATGAAAGTACATTAAAGAGATCATTAGTACCAGACTTGAAATTATAGCAGAATTTGTGGTCCCTGAAGCTGCTTGAAAAGCTTTAGATTTCCTTCCATATAAAGGGCAAAGAACGAAACCACCATGATCAATGCTTTTCTTCCCATAAGCATCTGCGAGTAGAACAATGGCGGGGGAAGACATGTCTCTAAAATCTAAGCACCATCGAGGATATCCAGATTTTAAATCAATAAGTTCAACCCCAACATATGTGACCTTCAATTTCTGAACAGACAATCAGGTATTAAAATCTTGGACAGGCAATTCAATACATAAATTTGAGGTAATTAGAGAACCCAGACGGTTACAAATCAACCTGTGCATTCTGCTATTTCGAAATACACTTGATCTACAACCAGTTGATTTCAAGCACATTCTCAGAAACAACCACATCTCAATTACCAAAATCTCGGATCTCAAATTCAATAGTCAAGTCTCGATTCTTTCTCTTCTTTTTTTTCTTTCTAATACAAGCCTTGAATCTTAATATCTCCATTCTCCCACTATCAAAATGTCAATGACTCAAGTCCCAATAATTCCTAATACTCTAAAGCTACCCTAAACTAAATGACATAAGCAGTTTTAGACTAAACCTTAAACAACTAATTACTAAAAATTATAATAAGCAACTAATTAATTTAAATAAATCTCAACTTATTCAATTCTTTAAAGTTTAATCAGCTTCCTTTTTATCTTTGCATCATTCTGCCTTTATTGGAGAAAATTGATTCTCTTCTAGTTTTACAATGCCGAAATAGAAAAGCTAAAAGAACGGCAATTACATTTTAACAATAAAGCTGAGGAGAGCCAAATTCATCAAATTAGTAACTAATTTGATTAGAATTCAAATTTTAGAACTTTATGAAGTCAATAAACAAATGAAAGCGCTATACTAAATCCAGCAGAACTTACTAAGAGGATCCATTCGGCATGGTGTCCCCGTAGAAGCAACACCGGAAACTCCGCCACTGGTGCCAGCCGATTCCAACTAATTCTGTGCAATTCGGTTAAAATACTCGCGCGATACCGCGACGAAAACTTTATCGCCTTAAATTTCCCTTTTCCATCGGTCCTGACGCTCATATTAAACTCAGTAGAATTCTCATCCCTCGAGATAACTGGCATGGCGGTTTCGAAATCCCTCGAGGAATCATATGAATTCGTTACGGACAAAGTCGAGGGATCAAGTGTGATGATCGCGACGTTAGAAATGCAAAGGATTCGCTTATACCGACCGCGCCAGGAGTGCTTGATAACGAAATAACGGGCAAGGTACTCGGGCTCTTCCTGGGGAGAAGGTGCGGTGATTGAGGAATGGTGTTGGTCCATGGAGGAAGTGGGTCGGGTCGAAAGTAAGGGATGGGTTGTCACGGAGTCGATGTAGTGGAGAGGAGGAGCATTGTCAGGGTGGAGGAAGTCCCAGAGTCCCACACGAGGCGCCGAGGCAATGCAGTGACTGATTTGCCCCTAGCTTCTAACCGAATACTCGAGATCTGCCACTCCCGCCAATTTATTTTCTCTGTCTTCGCATCAATTATGTAATTCCTAAAAAGAATAAATTTAAATTCACATTAAAAGAAAGAAAAAGAAGAGATCGGACTCCTATCGCGTCGAAGTTTGAGCTTCAAAATTAATCTTTGATCAAGAAATGTTGATTAAAAGGACAAAGAAAATGAGAGAAAGGAAGAAATTAAATTGGATTGAAACAGAAAAGGAGAAGGGAGGGACAGCTTGGAGAATAGACAGCCAAAATAATTCTATTGCGGTTGGGTCGGGTCTTAGCCCAAAAACTTTTTCATCTCTTTTCCCGCTCCGGTTTGAAAATCTATTATGTTATTAGTTTAGGTTAAAATACCTAGGAGGTCCCTGCATTACAAAGACTGGGTCAAATTAGTCCCTTTATTATTGAGTGGATCAATTTAGCCCTTGTATTATCAAGTAAGTCCAATTTGTAATAGAGTTAACCTTTATGATTAAAAAATCAACTAAATATCTTAAAATTCAAGGTTAAGAAAAAGACCTTTTTCACCACCGAAGCTTCAAGTGAGAAAAAGACAAAAAACCAACTGAACAAATGTAGACAACAGCTACAATATGAATCTTGATGTACCAAAATACATGTCTGAATTAGTTACCACGCGGATCAACTTTATCCAGAAACTGAAGTAACTTAGTACAAACAAATGAACATTCTAGTTTTAAAAAAAAAACAGGAAAAACGAAAAAAGACCAATAAATCAAGATGAAGAAATATTGGAGCAATTATCAAAAGTGCTTCCAACATGTTGAATGACAAACCCATAGATTTTCCTCTTCAACTTCTCAACTTTGTCTATCAACGGTTCATCCCCGTTTGAAACTGCCTGGTCTAACCAATCATTGACCCGCTTTAACTGTGATAAAACGCCTGCAATGGAGCCACAGTCCAATGGTAATGCTTTACTACCACCACTAGATGCTGCACACTCACCGAGCATCCGGAAACCAGCATCCAATGATTCCTCGATGAAGCGAAGAAACCAAATTTCCATCTCGGATTTCAAGTTCACTGCAAATTGCACCGTCTCTTTCATTCCTTGACCACTGGTCCATATTGTAGCAGTAGGTTCCAGCTGTGGCAATGAACTAGTTTTGAGTTGGGTTTTGGACAAACTTTTCTGCAGAGCTGATGGAGATTCATTGTTTTGTGGGGTTAGAAGGGAGACTATCTCAAGATCAGTAGCCAATGCAACTTCAACCCATAGAGAAGAAGATTTGGAGGCATTGTCTGTGTTAGAATTGTGTCTAGTTGCAACAGTATCAGCAATCCCAGTATACTTCACAACATCATTATAAATCGATAAAAATTTGTCGATTGTAGGCAACGGATTCCCAGCCTTTGATTTAGAGGAGAGTTCAGAAAACATGCTGGAAAAATAAAGGGGGCACAAAATTAGGTGCAGAACAAAATATTTGTCACATCATTCATTTACATGCTAAAACATTGCAACACTTAAAACGTAATAGGCACTAGTTCATATGCATGTTAGCATGGACCCTAACCTTAAATTCCTGACAACTGACTCTGTAGCAATGGCCTCTTCCAATGCCTCTGCTGCAGCTTTGGAGGCAAGAATTCTCCTCTGCATAGCCTCCTGCATTAGGACAAGGTTAATCAATGTCAGCTACATTACAAATCAATATATCAGATAACAGTATATTTAGTTTCTGTTAAGATCCCTGTCAATCATTGGAATAATTGTTTTGATTTGTTTATCACTAATGTTGATTGTTGAGCATATCAGCATTCCACAATGATAAAATGCATACGGCATAAGTTCATAATGTCAGCATTGCAATCCTCAAGGGACCTCACTTGCATAAATTTTAAATTTAACCCTTAGGGCAAAAATAGTCAAGTTACAATAAAAATTGGACATTTTATACTTTTTAGTTTCAATGATGGTGATAAGCACTCATAAGTCATAAATGGTGATCCTAGTTCTTGTACACAATCATGGCATGTTAGCTATACGTTTATAATGAAAGTTCAATACACTGCGACGTTGGGTAGTGAATTGGTCTTATCCACCCAACATTAAAAACGAAATAAATGAAGTTAAAATCATGAGAGCATCACAAAACCTTTGTCAATTTAGACTAGAAGATAAATTAAAAAAACACAGCAACTTAAATAAGAAATTCTAATAAAACAAAAGCTGTAAAGCACTATGATAAACGGGTAGAGAACAGAAAAGCACAAAACATAAATTTATTTATTTAAAAAGTTAAAAAGAGGAGCTTGATTAGCTTCTTGATAATTCCGACACTGCCCCATACCTTTCCAAGCTTTGCAAGGTCAGCAGAAATGGTATCCCATGCAACACTGCCATCAGTCCATTTCTTTTCATGAATGGTGACTCCTGCCGCCCCATTCGCAGATGTTGCTTTCTCTGGGGCCGAACCATCTTCAGGTGAGCTAGCTTTCGTTTTCTCATTGCTAGAAGAATTTTCATCATTGGATTTCTGACTATGTACATCACTTAAACGTCTTGAAATGGCCGCCTGAAAAGAAAATAATCATGTCAAAAATCCAGAAATGAACTAGACTCAGAATTGCACATATAACTCAGATTCTATTATATAAAACTGCATTCTTAAAAGCCCACCGTGGGATATTATCAGTTGAAATGAGAACAACAAAATTCTCCCAAACTTAAATTGCATATCAACTTCAAATAAGCCCCAAATTTGTTATTCTTTTTGGGATTTGGTGATTTATTACTCAAAGCTAGCAAATTAAGTAAAATTATTTACCTGAGTCCGCAAGATTGCTTGCAGATCCGGCTTGGACTTGACAGAAGCTTTCTCCTTGTGTTCCCCTGAATCTTTCTCCAGCTGGTCATCCCAGCCTTTCCTACTACTCTTTGCCGACCCCACCAGAGCTTCGGACACTTTCGAAATCCCAGCAACAATCGTTGCCATCTTCTTCTTCGAATCCCCAACAGCCGGCGAGACCTTCAATACCCCAGACAACCTCCTCCCTGGAGAAAGCGATGCTCTACGAGCACCTGGTGATGCTTGCTTCCTTCCGTTAGGCGAAGGTTGCCTATACCTCGACGGTACTATAATAGCTGGCTCTCTCGCCACTTTCCTATTATCTTCCTTAGCTGCAACCAAGCTCGGTACCACGCATTTTGACGGTACCGGAGATGCAGATCTCTTCCCCTTCCCCGCCGGAGATGGATCTCTTTCCACAACCGCCGCATTGATCTTCTTAACAACTGAACCAGAACGTTTGGCGGTGGCCGGTGACGAAAATCTTTGCGGAGGCTTTTCTGGAACCTTGGATTCGTGTTCCAAATTTTCATTAACTTTCACATTATCTCTCGGAGCGAGAGGCTGCCTTGCTCTGGACTTCTCAGTTTTCGTATCCTTATTCTCGGTTGAAATCTGCTGTTGATCCAACTTCTTATTAGACAAGTAAACCGCAATCGGATCCACGGAGTATTCGGATTCGGAAACGGGTTGTATAACGAATTCCCTTTTGGAAGTCGAAATGCGGGCAATGAGAGGGTCAGGAGAACCAACGAAAGGGTGGCGACCTGCAATGGGACGGATGCCGGAGACACGTGGCACGGGAGAGTCAAAATGGAAGCGGTCAACGTAAACGAACTGACCTAGCTGGAGCCGGTTTGAGAGGATCAAATCCGTGTCGCGCTCAGAGAGAGAGACGTAGGTGGAGTTGAGGGAATCGGAGAGTTGAACGTAGAAGCCATGGTTGGGCCATAGGTCGGAGCCAGCGAGAGCAGGGACAATACCAATTACTTGGAGGAGAGCCGAGCGGTGGTCACCGGTGACGCGCGTCGGCGAATTCATGGATTGGAGAAGCTTTAGGAGGATTCCTGGGTTAAGTGAAGCCATAGCTAGGGTGGGAGGGATGGTAGGGTAAAGGGGAAGGGGAAGGGGGTGAGTAAAGAAGATGAAAGGAGGGGGATTCAACCGTTACGAGTTACTAGATTCAAATTTAAAAGCCCGCTAATATTATTATTTTGTTTTTTTTTCTATTGTTTGAATTCAGGTGGGACCGGGTCTCGTGACAAAGCTGAAAGCTGTACCCGACCGTTACGCATCCATCTCTGGATTTTTCTTCTTTTTGGTAAAAGTAACGTGGAAGTCCTTATAGTAATAGTCAAATTACATTTTACTCTCATTATTCAAAATATAAGTAAATTAATCCTTATGCGTTAGATCTAAAAGCAAATTAATCATTTTTGTTAAAAATTTCATCTAATTTTACTGTTAAAAATTAGCATAAAAAATAAAATAATACTATGTGTACCTTATATTGACAGACAAAAATTAATTTTTAACAGTAAAAATAAATAAATTTTTTAATAAAAAATATATTTACTATTTAGCCTAACGTATAAAAATTAATTTATCTATTTAAAAAAATTCAATCTAACTTTTAATTTAATAACTTCAAATCCTTGTTGAATTTTTATAGGTGAAGAGAACTAAGCTAAAAGGGTTACTAGAGTGCGGAGTATTAAAAGCATATCATGGCTTAGCACGTGACTTCATTGTGTTCAAAATTTACTCTTTAAAATTAGGGTAAATTCTACTAGTGATCAATTAATTATTAGTTTTTTTTATTTAATAACAAAAAAATTATAAAAGAGATTTTATCTTCTTTTTTTTTTGTCATCAAATGATAGTTTTTAAATTTGGTATAATAGCAACTTTAATATTATTGTTTATAAATTATGTTAATTTACTCTTATTCTAAAAAACTTTAACCCTCAAAATTTACACATAATGCAATTTGGTATTTTTTTATAATTTTACTTTTCTTTGTGATATTGAGTGTTGATTTTTTATATATTTTCAATCAAATTTAGTTGATAAATTTTTTAACTTTTTAGGTACCTTCAAAAAATAATTAGGTGAAAGGGTTATAAATAAAAACAAAACTGCAAAAATGATCAAATTACATGATGTGTAAATGTTGGGGTTAGATTTTTTAGAAACAAAACTAAATTAGCACAATGTATAAATGTATAGGGTTAAAGTTACTATTATGTTAATTTTAAAAGTTGCCATCGTTAGTCAATTAGTGATTAAAAAAATAAAATTAAATAGTTGGATAATCATTTTATAACTTTACATGATTAGATGATCATAAAAGAAGAAAAAATACTAATAATTAACTCATCATTTATAATTAGATACTCAAATAAAAAATTTACTAATAATTAACTCACTAAACTTTCTTTTAATCGGGACTGTGAAGTATCATTTTAACGTTTTTTTTTCAAGCAGAAACTTTCATTTATGAAAAAGAGTGATTTTAAACCAAACTTTTCAAAAGTACTTCTCATTTAAAATAAATGAAGAACTGGCTCTTAGTATAGCAATTCAAGGTGGAAACCAATAACTGACCCAATCCAAAGGAAGGGAAGCTAACCCAAGTCCGAAAGCAAAAGAAATCACCGAGGATACTAATTCTTAAAATTTTACTTATTAAATTTAAATATTTTAAAATATGTACATATTTATTAATTTGGTTTTTTTATCATGAACATGAAGCAATGATACCATGAAAAATTGGAAAATTAGGGAAAAAAACACAAGTAAATAATAATAGAAACATGAAAATATTTTATAAATTATAATAATAAAATTATTATTTTTATGTTATCCATGTTTATCTTATGATTCATGTTTAAAATTCGCGATTGATCCACCAATTTTCTAACCATCCAAATGATTTTCTAACAAATTTTTTATCCAATCGAATTGATTTTGTGCTAGTTCAATCTTCTTCCGGTTTTAGAATATCAGTTGAACAGTAGGATTATAAATTTTTATTCAACTAATTAATTTAGTTCGATTCTAACAACCATATACCGTGTTACTTTAACGAAGTTGTTTTTTCAAGCGGAAACTTAGAAGGCCCAACCCAAAGCAAAAAGATGGACAAGCTAAGCCTAACCCAAAGAAAAAGAAAACGACGGCTATTGACCCAACCCTAGTTCCAATAAAGCCAAGCTTAAAAGGCCCACGAATCGTTGCATGAGCGTAGCAGACAACAAACAGGCCATATGCCTTCTACCAATAAAAGGTAATGAAGAAAAAATCGTTTTTTTCTTCGTTATGGTTATCCTTAACCCTCGAAATGGGGCAAATTACCAAAAAAAAGCTCTATTTTTTTAAAAATTTACTGAAATGGGTCCGGTATTTTATTATTTACCGGAATGGGTCATTTTCCCCGAAATCACGTCCACGTTAGCGCGATGTCAGGGGACGTGTCAGAACATCGCGTCCACGTCAGCGCGCTTTGCTTACGTGGACACAAATCGCGCCTATGAGGGCGCGATTTACTGATGTGGATGAACAGTTTATGTTTTTTAGCTTGGAAAACTTTGAAAGGCCATAACTTTTGGCTCGGTTGTCCAATTGAGACGATTTTTTTATTTCGAATAACTTTTCAAGATTTACGCGCTGACAAACCGCCGAAGGCGGTTTGCCGCGGTTTTCGTCGAAGAAGATCATTTTTTACCCCTAAATTTCGATTTTTTCGGTTTAAAATTGAATTTTGAAACATTCAAATCATTATTTTCCTTATTTATTTGAAGTAAAAACCGAATTTTTTTTTACAGAATTGTTGTATTATTTTTCTGATTTGACACGTGTATGGAATAGGTCCGATAAATCGTTAGAACGTAAGTAATATAATTAAGATAATAATAGTATTTCTATAATATGTCAATTAATTAGTTTAGTTTAGTTGGGTAAGATGTTTGCTATTTTCCCTAACCCTTAGTACCTTGGTTCAAATCTTGTTGGTAACAATTTTAAATTTTTTTCGTACTTGTTGCTATTGATGTAATATTGAAGAGCTAATTGATTAAAAAAATAAATACAAGTACAAAAAGATTCAAAATTTATTTTTTCAAAATACAAAAAAACCCTATATTTTTAAAATTTATCGAATGGGCCCGGTATTTTATTTTTTTGATCGTTGGGTACTGTTCACGCACGGGCCGAAATCGCGTCCACGTCAGCATCTCGCGCTGACGTGGACGCGATTTCCTGACGCGTACCCTCCCATTTCGGTAATTTTTAAAAAAAAAGGACTTTTATTGATAAATTACCCCTCGAAATGATTTATCTCAAAACATTGCACACCCAAGTTATTAAATACAGTTTTACGCCATTTTTTTGTTATCGAAAAGGAAGATTTGCAGCGAATGAGGGGTAAGAAAACCCAAATCACGTAACAAGTTGATTTGATTTTACATTCGATTTTTCAAGTTTTGGGCTCATTTAATTTTATATTCAAGTTTTTTCCGGTTTTAGTTTTGAGATGCTCTCAGTGATTTTATGAAATCTCAATTATATATATATAGCAATCGGATGGGTGGACTAATTGGTTTATAATTCCATCGATTAATTGATGTGATTCCGATATCATTAAATTATTACTTATAAATTTAATAACGTGAAAAATTAAATTTGAAAAATAGAAGATGAAACTCTTATAAATAAAAAAATATGCACTACAAGAGTGTAAACACGAGAGTATATTTTTAAAAACTTTTATAAATTTTATAATTTCTTTAAATTCGCTCATTGTGCACCATCAATCATCATCCATTCTTAATGCTGTTATAAAAGTTCATGCTGTTGGATGGAATCTAAGTTTTAATTTAAACAAACAAAAAAAGCTTGAAAAATTTGTAAAGTTTAAAGATTAAAATATTGATTATTCCCAAAATATTTTATGTGGTATTGGTAAGATATGCTCAGCCACACACCTTTTAAGTTCAACATGCTTATTGTAACAGCTCGATTTTGGGTCTAGTCTGAACAGTGGTTTTGGGACCACAAATTCGACGAGGAAAAATGTAATGGCCTGAATTTTCAGAGGTGTCGGAATAGTGATTCGAGATCACTAAATTCGACAAATGGGTAGAAAATATTATTAATTTAATGAGTATAAGTTAAATGTGAAGTTAGGAAAATTTTTGAAATAGTGAATAGTGCACTAGAAATAAATATTAGAATAATTAGAATCGAAAATGAGGTATCGAGACCTCAAGGATTTTAAATCGAGCCATAAATATTTTTATAAATATTTATGGAGTGTTAAAAAGTTAGTATTAAAGTTTCGTTAAGAAATTTTAAAGTTCCAATAATTAATTGAACAAAAAGGACTAAATTGTAACAAATGAAAACTTATGGGAAATGATTAAATAGCTTAAATGATAAAAAAAGAGGACTTAAAAGGAAAATAGACCCAAGTTCTATTTGGGCTGGACGGCAAATGCATGAAATCAGCAACAAAGTAAGGAGAATTAAGGACAAAATTGGAATATTGCAAAATTTACTTAATAAAGTTAGGACCAAAGTGGAATTATCTAGATTTCTCTTTATTTTTCTGCATTCTCATCAGCAAAAACACCATAGAAGGGCTTCCTTAAGCTGGTTCTTCCTATTTTTACTTCAGGTAAGTTCAATTCTTGATTATTTCTTGAAAATTTTATGTTTTTATGACTTTTACAACTAGGCCCACTTGTTGAATTCATTAGTTTTTGATTCTATGAAAGAAGTTGAAAGTTGCTATGAATATGTGCTGAAAGTATATGATGATTTATCATGGAATTAGAGCTTTAAATTTTTCATATGCTGATTTTATTGAAAGAATTTAATAGAAAGTGAATGTTTGGGACCTAATAGTAAAAGAGTTTGAAGATAGAGTTATATGTGGAAATTCTGAATTTTAATAGTTGTGAAACAACTTATAATGTCTAGTTAAAGTATTAATTTATAAAATTAGATTAATTGAGGGGTTAATTAAGAAAAGACCGAATTGTATAAACTGTGAAATTTGGGACAAAAAGGAAATCAACATTTTGCACTAAAGCAGTTTTGGACAGCAGCAGTAGTATAACTTTGAAAAATCACCAAAAATTGTGGGAATTGAATTAGAGGGTGAATAAAATATGAAATTAAATCTCATGGAGTCTAGTTTCTCATAGAAGAAACGTTGTAAGCAATCAAATTGTAAATCATGAGATATAATAAATTTTGTGAGATAATGTCAGAATGATTTCGGGTTCCCCTGTTCTGACTTTGGAAAATCATCAAAAATTGAAGAAAAATAATTATGAGTTATAATTTATATGATTAGAATCCTTAATGAGTCTATTTTCAAAGAAAATAAACGGAAACATCATCTGAATTCTTTGCAATTAGATAATTCATTTTTAGTGAAGAGTGGTCGGAACTGTCAGACAGCGAAGCAGGGGAAACTTTAAAGAATAAACTGTACTATTTGGCTGAACCAAAAATTCTGAAAATTTTATGGTAAGAAGGTATGTAAGTATAGTTTCAGGAAAAATTAATGGATCTTAATTTGGAGCTCTATAGCTCCAGATAAAAATAATTTAGTGACTCTGACTCGGATAAACAGCTTTGAATATATATGTGAGTGAATAGTAAAATTATAGCTAATATTGTTTAAGTGTGTTATACACATTAAAGATGTGGAATGGAGAGGAGGAGGAGAAAAATTGGGAAATATATGAATGATTTGTGTATAATTGGTCATATGCTTGATTATAATTGATAAACGATGAAATAGAAATGATGCTTATATTTGTGCATTATTGATCATGGTTTAAGCTCATGTGTGAAAATAAAGTTTCATAGTATGTGTGTATGGTATATTCAGTATATGATTTGGGATGAAATAATGTCATGAATGGTTTATGAATTAACACATGTTGGTAAGCCTGATACATGAATAAATGTTGTGCTCATCCATGCTTATAATGCTTATGCTGTATGTGTATTTGGCTAACATATTTGGTGTATATGCTTAGGCTTTGGCCAAGTAGTGGCTAGATTATGCCACGTTAAATTTATAAGTTATGCATTGAAATGGTTTATCGTGTGGTTAGCCCCAAAAAGAGTTATGTTTAAATACACTAGCTTGCGACTATGGTTGAATGATATGTTTATATCTTGTGTGATGTGCATAGAAAATAAGTGTGGAAAGATAATGAAATAATAAGTTCATATAGCTGAAATTTAATGATTAAATGTTAATTTCACGAATAATATAATGTGTGATGAAATATATTTATTGTTGAAATGAGAATAAAACAAAAATACGAAAAACCGAATGAACGATCAAATTGAGCGGAACGTCGGATTTGAGTACTTCTGATCAAGTGACAAAGTGATAGGTGATAGCCTTAGCTACACTTATCTGATCAAGTGACAAAGTGATAAGTGATAGCCTTAGCTACACTTATCTGATCAGGGACAAGTGATAAGTGTTCATACGTAAGACCATAGTTATACTATGGCAAAGTGAAAGTGAAATACTCAATTTTCCCGTAATCGTTCCCTAATTTGATTAAGGATGGTAAGTGACAAATTGACTCAAAAGAATTAAAGAAAATTGATAAGTGATAGTGTATTTATACCAGGATGATGTTGTTATTCAAGCTAAAGTGATATTTTCATTGCAAAATTGAGAATTTCATAAATGTGTTAATGAATGGTATAACCGATGAACGTTGATTTAAATGGTAAATACGTATTAGTGTTAAAATTAGTGACATTGAATTGTACGTGAATTAAATAGAAATTGCTAGTGATATGATTTAAATTGCGAGCAAGAGAAATTGCGAATTGAATGAAATGGAAATGAAGCATTGAATTGCATGAGTATGTATCGGGTCTCCTAGGCCCTAATTATTATGATTATAATATTTTGAGGATATATTGTGAAAAGTTATAGAAGCATGTTAATTATTTTGAAAGTTTTAATTTAGATGAAATTTTATAACTCGATTTAATACGTTTACAAGTGTATGTGTTTTGGTAATGCCTCGTACCCTATTCCGGTGTTGGATACGGGTAATGGGTGTTACACTTATTGTTAGATATGATATCTGAAGTGTAACTGGAATCTGTAATAGCAACAAGGAAAATCTTAGCATGCGCATTTAACAACCGAATTTAGCATAAAATCCTATCCAATTTCAACCATAATCTTTCTTTCAGTGATGGAGAAAATAAAGCAACAACTGAGATGATCAATGAACCAGATTGCGAGCTGCCCTTGTCGAGAAAACCATGCTTGCTAGCTGCGTGAAATTTTGACTCCAACTTATAAATGACCTTCAACTTCACCCTGCATCTAACTGTTGCGGTGTTCCTCTGTTTCGCCAGGCTTAGAAGCATATAATATACAGTGAAGAAAAACATATAAAAATCAATATTAAGGCTCGAGCGCATATCCAATCAATTAAAATTCATTCATTTTAAGATTTTCTTTATTTGTGATTTAAATTATTTAAATTTTAAAAATTTATAATATTTGCTTTACTTTTACTTTAATAATGACACATAATTGAACATAGAATAGCCTAGTAATGACCCCTCAAACCTTCTTTTAGATACATTTTGTGATGCGTATTCGTCTAAAATTATCTTGGAGCCACCTTAGAGGTCATCTGCTACATATCTTTTGTAGGGATCATTGAGAGACCACTAGAGGACAACTTCGTACATTCTAAATAATTACAATATCAAAATAAAACCACGTAGCATTATACATGGTGACAATTGATCTCTAAGTGCCTTGCCATCTAACCAAGCATACAAACAAGTCTACCAATTGTATTATATATTAAGTGGTACTATCAAATGAGAGGTATCCTCTTGTATATACACCAAAGCATGAGGGACAAGAGTCTTCTCCTCCAAGAAAAACCAAAGGGTTCCCATTTATTTCCTTCCTCCTCTCATCCTCTCTCTCCACCTTTAACCTCCAGCTTTTTGCCTAACGTAAGTAAACCGGTCCTCCAATCACCACCGTCCTTTTCTCCTTATTTCCCATTGTTAAACATTTCTATCGGTAAATTTTTTTGAAAATTTTTATTTTATAAGTAGTATAGATATTATATTCGAAGTAATAGTCTTAATCGTTTATTAATTTTATTGATTTAATCTTAATTTACCGCACTAATTATGTGAAAAAGAAAACAAATAGGAAGAAGCAAAAATTGTTATTTACACATTGTTTCTCCTCTGGTATTGGCATACAAATGATTGCTTTGCCCCTGAATCCTTAACCCAACCCCATCCCAAATTCCTAAATTCTATGCCTACGGCTAATCCCGTTTTCCAGCGCTTGATTCTCTTTTCTTTTCTTCAAATTTCTTTCGAACCGAATCTGAGAAGCCTGTTTTCCAAAATCCAACGGATACCCGAAAACTCAATCCGAAATAGAATGATCGTGCCAACACAAAAGCATGGAGACACAACGTCCCAGGATGTAAAACCTTGTTTTCTGTTGCTTTGCCATCAACAAACAACGATTCCCGAAACTAGGCTGCCGAGGTTTTTGAGACCTGAGACAAGGATTGGATTTGGTGCTTGAAAAAAAGCAAGTAGCATTAGACATGGCGGATTCTGAAGGCGAAGCTTATGACACAGGATTCTTTTTGATGTTGATGATTCTTCCTCTGCCTTGGCGCACGAATTCAAATGACTGCTTAAAGCTTTATATAAACGTTTGACGGTTGTGGCCCCCACGTTTTTTATTTTAGATTACGTGTACGTAGTCAATTCCTGGAAGCTAACCTTTTTTTTTATATGACATTGCTGCCCTCCCTGTTTTTTAAGAAATTGGCAAATATTATTTTATTTTTCGGATGAAGTGGGGAAGGTAGCCTTGATAATTTTTTAATATTTATTTATTTAAATAATTTGATTAACATATCAAATTAACAATGAAATAATATTAAGAAAAGCATATTTATGAAATGATTTTTTTAATATTTAAGAAGATATTATTGTTAATAATTATTTTGTTTAAATAGTTTGATTAACAAAAAAAATCATTATCCTGGACTTTCCATATGGATTTTTTTAGACGAAGTACGGGGAAAAGTCGAACTAAAAATTAAGATCACCGATCTAAAGTTTTTCTTTTTTTCTTTTGCTTAATATAAGTAGATAACACTATCAAAAAGAAAAAGAAAAAAAAGAGGACAAGATGATAAATTTCTATGAGTAGCATTTGTCATGGTCAAAAGAATAGTGGGGTGATATAACCGACAATAGATGAAGTGGCGAATTTCGTTATAGGTATCATAGAAAGGAATTTAGTTTACTTAGCTTAAAATAATCTTTCTTTAAAAATAACATCAGCTTAAATCATAAATAATTTAAAAAAAAACTGATTATTAACTTTTGTTCAAAGCATTATTAATAGATATTATTTTAAAAAATTCACCAAAAAAAAAAAGCCAAAACAGAGGTTTGGCAGAACCTTCCATCTTACTTTTCTTTTCATAAAAGAATCTAGGGAAGAGATGGAAACAAATTCAATTTCAAAGTGTAATGAAGGAACCAGATCAGATGCCGCCCCCACCACATTCGATCACCGTCTATCCCCCTACGTGGCATTCTTGTCGTCATTTTGCACGTGTTTTCCGTGGCGGCCTAAACAACTAGCTGGGAATAAGAATATATTTTTTATATAAAGAAAGAAAGTAGACCTGAACTCACTGTTGAATCGACTATCAAAATCTATTTTATTTTGGGTAGAAATTTTGATACATTTATCTATCATAACTACCCAGTTGAATTCAGTGATCAAACCGCTTCTAGACTTTATATAGTCTTCTTTTTTTTATGTGCTTTCGGCTGCTGTGGAATTGAAAATTGATTAGAAAATATCACCCGATTTGGGACCCACCTTATCTTCAGAGCGGTAAGTGGGCGTAAATTTTTCTAATATGGGCAGCGGTTTTTGTCGTCTCTTTCCCTTGTGGAGGCCGGGCCAGCCGCTCCCGTTCATGTAGAGCCCACAAACGAAATAGTCCAGACTCTTAAGGGCCTTCCCAACAGCAATTATTATTAGTATTAGTAGGATAATTGGTAGCAGGGCCGGGTTTTGGGTCGTATTTGAAAGTTCGAAACCCGCTTGATGTATGAGTTGAGTTTGGGTTCATAGAATAAAAGGATTAGCTTAAATAAGGGTTTTTTTGGGTTTAAACTAGTATCCAGTTTTCAACAACAAAACGCTAATACTTTTTTGTAGTAAAATTTTTATGTGTAACTGTATGATTTTTTTTTATTGTATTGAATCACTGTTAAAGGTTGATGTTTATGTACCTATTTTGTATCCTACTTTATTTTAATTTATGAAATGTTTTATTTTGACAAAAAAAAATTGTCTACTATAAATTTATTTTGTATCACTAGCTCATTTGTGTTTGCCTTTTTGTTTTTATGAATATTTTTATAATCCCATAAGATAAGTTTTTTTTTTGTTCATACTCAAATGGTTATATTTGAAGTTGGACAAAAAGAAAGATAGCGATAGTCACAATATATAGACAAAGTTTATTATTATATCATCAAGATTGAATAATATTTTATTTGATTTTTTAAAATTTTAAATAAATTAATGTTTTCCGTGTATAAATTTTATACGTACCAAAACAATCACTCAATTTTCATATTATATAAAATATTTAAAAATTAATTATTTAGGGTGGAATAGTGTTACAGAAAAGTGGGAAAAAAATTAAACTTACTTAATAAATTTATAAATAATATGAATATATTCATTTTTATGCAAATTTATGAAAATCCGCCACGTCCTACTCAAGACCAGATCTCTTGCTTCCTAATTAGTCTTTTAAGGGAAAAGGGAAAAGTTGCAAACTAAATAATAATAGTAAGAATAATAACAGCAACTCGAACAAACATTACAACGTTACTTATCATAAAAGATCAGATGATTATCTAAAACTCTACCCAACTGATGCATGATAACGTTACTAAATGCATCAATTTGTTTTATTTTTTAATTATATAAAACTTAAAAATAAGGTACATGTGTTTTCAAATCTCAAAGCCTAAAACTCGACTCAGCACATGAATCAACTCAAGAGGTGCAGTCAACTGAGGATAATGCCTATCAGCAGTGACAAATCCCACAGTTGTTTCCCCTTTGATCTTCTTCTGCATGTAGTATGCAACAGAATTTGGCACCACAAGGTCATTTTTTACCTGAACAATGGTGCATGGAGTGGTAACCTTCTCCAGAGTTTCCCTTTCATCGCTGCGAAATATTGCTTTGGCTAATGGGAGCACAAATTCTGGGTTCATACTCTTCAGGCATTTAAAGTAGTGTCCGATGGAGAGGGGATCATTATTGTCCACAAGAAGCTTAGCAAAACTTGATGTCCAATTCCCGTAATCTGATTCTATGCTTGACATCATGTTGTTAATTGCTGCACCATCAAATCCTCCTTCGTAATCATCTGTATTAATGTACCTGGGTTTATTAATTTAATAGCATTAGAGGAATAAAATTTTAATTTTAAATAAAATTTAACAAAATATTAATATGACATTATTTTATATTTATGTATTGTATACATAAATAATTATATTTATCTAACTAAAATCAAAATTATACATATACCAAACTAAAATTTATTCGGGAGGAATTCTTTATATCAATATAAATCTTAAATGATTTTACATCTTTATATAATTTTATATATAATTACTATTTTAATAATATAGCTGTTAAATTTAATAATATATTTATATTTATCATGTAAATTTTTGAATTGATTTAATATTTTTATATTTAAAATATAATGGTTAAATTATTAAAATATTATCTATATAAAATAGTTGTAAAATAATGTAAAACTACCTCAAATTTAGGTATAGAATAGATATTTTTCCGATAATATAATTTAACAAGTGGGAGAATTTTGAAGCACGAAAGCACATGGGACAAGCGGACCCAGATTTATCAGTACACATTTATTGTGGTTCTGATTTGAAAAGAACGTAAATTTCTTCTTCCTTTTTTTTTAAAAAAAATGAAAAATATTCAGAAAATCCATTCATTCACAGAGAAGAATATGCCGAAAAGATGATTGAAAGTATACAAAACAGCTGACGGAAATCAAGTTATGGAAAGAGAATCGAATTATGCAAAGTTATTCAAACTGTTCATTGTCAATAAAGAATATTCGTGACCATATATGTTGCATATAAAGCATTTTTTTTTCAGAAAAAGTAAAGAAAAAGAAGAACAAATACCTAGGAGAAGACCCGACAAATATGAGTCTGCTAAAAAGTTGAGGTCTTTTAATGGAAGCAATACATCCGATCATACCAGACATAGAATGGCCAACAAAGACTGAGGAAGTCAAGTGGAGTTCATCCATAAGGGCTATTAAGCATCAAAGGAGGCGTATTTCAAAGGATCATAGAGGTTGGGATCTTTGACAGTTCCAGAACAAAGCCAGTCAAAAAGGAGAACATGGTAATGTTTTGTCAAGTAAGGAAGGATTTTGTCCCAGAGAGATTGGTCTCCTCCGAACCCATGTGCAAGAATCATGGTCTCACTCCCCGACCCAATTACTCTTGCGTTCATGGCTGCTTTAAGACTCGTTTGTAGCATCGACATGTTTGGCCAGAGTAGAGAGTCGGTGATGTCTGTTGTAGGCACCGAACGAGGGACTGGTTTAACTTGGTCTAGTTTAATTATAAATTAGACCCACTGAATTTGTTTGCAACACATTTCTTATTAAAATAATTGTTTGATTTACTTTAATGCGATTGGGTCCATTGGGACCTTATTCACATTTCTCATTGACTTTTCACTTTATCTAGGATAAACCTTAAAATATAAAAATAAAAATAATTATTTGATTTATAATTCGTGTTTTTAGAATTCACAATCATTATTAAAAATGTAATAAGTATTTTATTTGTTTATAAATATAAATTTTAATTTTTTATTATACATGTTAAATTCTAAAATTGTTTATAAAATTTTTAAAATCTCTACAATTTATGAGATAATTTTCCTAAATGCTCGAGTATTATACAATATGATGATAAAGAAAGTTGTTGCAAAGTTATAGACTTTTTTGAAGGTTTTTTTTTTCTTTTCACATTCTTTTAGAAATTAAATATGATAAAAGTATGAATAAGATATTACTATTCGTAAATTATTTAAATTTAATTTAAAAAAAGTTAAGCTCCATTCAATTCTTTAGTCCAAATTAATAAAAATCAACCGCATCCAATTTAAAAACAAGATATCTAAATTACTAATTAATATAGTTATAATAAAATAATATTAAATCCAAAAAGGATAAATAGTGCAAAACTAATAGACAAACAGCCTTAATTATCGTAAAAGACGACGACTGGGTGCTTTTTTCTAGTGACTTTTTCTTCACATTGATCTTAATTTTTTAAATTATTTTGACTCTTAATTTTTAAAATCTAGTCTTTTAGATGAGAAAAACTGATTAAAATATTAATCAAATCTTTTAAATTCAACCTAAATAATTTCAGATCATGCTACCCGAATTTTCTATGATCTCTCTACAGCTCATATGTATAACATTTTCATAAAATTTTTACGTAATTTTACTATTTTAACCATTTAATCCTTAAATTTCAATCAAAATTATTTTACGAAATAGTTTATTTAACTATCAAGTTTATAAATCTATCATCAAACTTCAAAAACATTATAAATTTATTAATATTATAACTCGAAATATCTAATAGTTTTATAAATTAATCTCTGAATTAATTAGATTAAACTACAATAACCTTAAAAATATAAAAATTACTAAAAATAGATCACATAGCCGAAGCTTTGGTTTGCCAACAATGGGTGAAACGGTTTTGCAAAGTGAAAAGGAGATGATGGCTAATCCATCATTTGTTTTATTTTAATTATACTTATTTATTAATTTACAAGTTTACCCTTTAACTATTAATCAAATTTAATGTAATATATCATCAAAACCGTCCACCATATTTAAAATAGGTAGATTTACCATATAAAGCCATTATTTCATGCTTTTACGTCTGTTTAACACAAATAAACTTATAATGATTAATTTTTACTTAATTATTTATCCAAACATTAAAATTTTCTAATCAAATTTTAATATAATATTGTATTAACCTTATAAATATTAAATAAATAATAAAATACTGATTTATTAATTAGAATTTTAATCTCGAAACCACCACTTTCAACACACTAAAAAATAGGCTGGTACAGCAAAATTAATATACACATTAAAAGGCAAATAACTAGAACCTTAATTATCGTAAAAGACGATGACTGGGTGCTTTTTTTCTAGTGACCTTTTCTTTACATTGATGTTATTTTTTAAAATTATTTTAACTTTTATTTTTTAAAATTTAATCTAATTCCATTTTTTAGATGAAAAAGCAAATTACACTATTAAAATTTTAATAGCACTAACATAAAAATTTAAGTACAATTAGTGTGTGATTTATAAAATTCAAAAAGATACGTAAAAATTAGTAAAAAAATTCAAAAAATCATTTAAAAAGTTCTTAAAAATTTTTAAAATAATTATTCAGTACACTTGAATTTTCATGCAGACTACCATATTAATGCTACTAAAATTTTAATAGTTCAATCACATTTTCCATTCATAAAAAATGCAATTTAACTAAAATTTAACTATTGAGAGTGGAAGTAATCAAAAAAAATCAATGTGATAAAAGATATATATATATTAAGGGTTAGATTTATTATCATGTCAAAAATATCTCATTGCTTTATTTTATTTTATTTTTATTCCGTAACTGTGGGTTTATCATAAAAATATTGTAAATTAAAAAATTATTGCAGACTTTTTGATTGTTTAGAAAATTAGGGTATTTTTCTCTCTCTCCAAAAGTGATCCTGTCATGTTAGATGACAGGTTTATTATACATGTGACATATGATATGTTTTATTTTTTATTTTTATTTTTTAAAAGAGAGATTAAACTGGTGATAATAGAGGTGAGAAAAGTTCGATTCAATTCGAAAAAAATCAAAAAATAATTCGAATTTCGAGTTAATTGAATCGAGTTATTTGATTTCTTCGAGTCAATTTGAATAAGTAATTCAAGTTTCGAGTCGAGTTGAATTTTACAATTTGAATAGTAGATTGGTGAAAATACCGCTTTGGTCATTGCCAGTTTTGAAAATGAGTAAATTGATCTCTCTCAACAAAAATTACAAAATAATTTTTAAAATTCAAAATATGTTTATAAAAATTCCAAAATTTGTGTTTTTAAAAAATTATAATTTTTTTAAAATTAAAGAACATATAAAAATTTTAAAAATTCAAAATTTTCTAAAATAATAATTTTAAGACTTAAATAAGTTAATTAATGATTGAAGTTTATCATACTAAAGTATTTTTTTTCTTATTTTGCTTTGATTTTTTTTAAAAATATATATGGTTTCAAATTTATATGCTAATTATATTGTAAGAAGATTTTAATTTCACATGTTTCATTTTTTAATTTAACTTGAACAACTTTACTCGGCTCGACTTGAATTTCATTTCACATGACTCATTTCGAAAAAATTTAAAATCGAGTTAAGATGATAAAATAAGACTTATCAATTAGATTAATTCAAAATTCTTTTACTCAATTCAATCCAACGCTAAACCCTAAGTTACAATTCACGCGATTTTACTATGATAAACCTTTGAAATTGATAATAATAATAATAATAATAATAATAATAAACCAACAATTTAGCTTCTTTTCGCACCAAAATGCAAGACCAACATAGTGTGTAATTTTCTTTTTCTAAATCACAGGCAGTTACATCTGGTAAAACTACCATATGAAATAATGATTTCACTAAATATCGTAAGGTCACATTCAAGTTCATTTTTTTAAAATTCAGTTGGTACCGTTTAAGGTGTTGAAAACATTTCAAAGCCTAAAACTCGACCCAAGACATGAACCAACTCAAGATGTGAATCTCCACTGTTGTTTCCCCTTTGATCTTCTTCTGCATGTAGTGTGCAACAGACTCCGGCACTACAAGGTCATTTGTGGTCTGAATTATGGTGCATGGTGTCGTAACCTTCTCCAGAGTTTCCCTTTCGTCGCTACAAAATACTATTTTAGCTAATGGGACCACAAATTCTGGGTTCATACTCTTCAAGCATCTTAAATAGTGTTCGACGGAGAGGGGATCATTATTGTCAACAAGAAGCTTAACGAAACTTAATGTCCAATTCTCGTAGCCTGATTCTATGCTTGTGATCATGTTGTCAATTGTTGCACCCTCTAATCCACCCTCGTAATCATCTGTATTAATGTACCTGTGTTAATCAATTTAGTTGCATTAGAAAAAGAGACAAAAGATTTAAAGAAGGAGCAGTTTTTTTTTTCTAGATATTTTTTTGTTTGTTTCAGGGAAGTAAAGAAAAGAAGAGAAATACCTAGGAGAAGCACCGATAAGAATGAGCCTGCTAAAAAGTTGAGGTCTTTTAATGGAAGCAATGCAGCCGATCATACCAGACATGGAATGGCCGACAAAGACTGAGGATGTCAAGTGAAGTTCATCCATAAGCGCTATTAAGTCATCAAAGGAAGAGTATCTCAAAGGATCATAGAGGTTGGGATATTTGACAGCTCCAGAAAAGAGCCAGTCAAAAAGGAGAACCTGGTAATGTTTTGTCAAGTAAGGAAGGATTTTGTCCCAGAGAGATTGGTCTCCTCCGAAGCCATGTGCAAGAACCATGGTCTCACTCCCCGACCCAATTATTCTTGCGTTCATGGCTGCTTGAAGACTCGTTTCTAGCTTCGACATATTTGGCAGATATTGACAGAGAAGAGAGACAGGGAGCTGGAGGTGAAGCTTGTTTTTTCGATGCTGTCTGCTGCTGATCTGAGTTTCGGTTTATAGGGAGTAGTTTAGTTATAAAAAAAAAAGACACTAAAAAGGACAACTTTTTGCCGTTGGTATCTTGTTCAAGGAAAAGACTTTTGGATGCTCGAACGGTGAATCGCACTAAATTATTTTAGATGGGTTCTTAAATTTTAAAATATTATAATTTATTATATATAACAAAATGTAAATTTCAAACTTAGACGAATGGAATTAAATTTTAAAAAAAAATATATATTATAGTAAAACTTAAGCGAAAAAAAATCATTTTTGAGTGAAGGTATTAAAGAAATATAATGTAACAAAATTCAATAAAAAAATAAATGCATTTTTATCATTAAGACAATTTGCTTACGTACTTAAATTCTACTCAAGTTGTGAAATTCAAAGATTTGGGAAAAAAACAAAGAAGGAATAAACTGAAATCTTGGACATTATGACTATCTATATCCTTCAAATGATATTAGGTAAAAGGGCACACCAGTTGAACATAGACTTATCTCAAAAAATAGAATAAAAAATCAAGTCTAATAATCAATCAAACATTATAAAAGTCGTAAAGCTAATTATGAGTCCTGGAAAAAAGAAGAGAGTGATTTCCTTTGCCTCATGTATATTAAAAACTAGGTTTTAATGAATCAATCTATCTTAATTATATAATAATAGAGTTGGATCTCACAAGTCTTAAAAATTAATAAAAATAAATATATATATATGATTTTGAGGAAAGAATAAGCAAAATAAATAAGTTCGGGATTTATTTTTATGCATAGGAGACTGTCCTTGAAGATGCTGACTTCAATATACACAGTGCATTTTATATATGATAGTTTGAAGGGTAGAAGGTTGAAAAATAAAGCATGCCTGAGAGGTTTCCAAGGATGAAGTGAAATTATAATGGGAAAGGTGGGGAGGCTGAAAATGATTGAGCAACCAGTTACTTTGAAAATTAATTTTTCAAACTCCTATTTACAGTTAAAAAATATTTTTTTATGGTTGGAAAATAAATATAAAACTTCCGGTAATTTGATAAAGGTTTGTATCAAAATTAAAAATTGAAAATACGAAAAAGCATGCAAAATTGACTTTTGAGAGATTCCATTTTCAAATGATTTAGACCAAGTAACCACTAGCCATTACTTTTCTTCTTCCTTTTTTAGTTTAAAATTTTACCTGCTACTGGGACTTATTCACATTTTTACTATTTTCTTCACTTTATATTGTTATTAATTTTGTATAAAACCAAAAGAAAAGAAAAGAAAAGAATTGAGGGATAATTTTATTGTTACTATTTTCTCGGTCTAATTTAAGATTTTAACCCTACTGTTCATTTTGTTTGGTATGTTGAATGATGCAAATTTTCCTTTTTAGCAAATCTGATATATGGTTTCTCCAAGATACCAGAATTTTTGTTGTAAACTGAAGCTTCTTGAACCTTTGCGTAGAGTTCTTGAGAAAAATTACGTCTGAAAGAGTTTTCAGTCTAATACATACGTGCATATGCCTAGAAATACATAGAAGCTCTGGTCTTAAAATTGAGGTTACTGTGCTTCAAGTAATGTCCTAAACTCCCTTTCGTTTCATTTGACTCCAACAGGCTTTGTAGTAGAAATGCATGATATTCCTTGTTCGGTGGAATCATGGTATCGATCTGAATAGGCCACAAATGAAAAGAGGAAACTTATCATCATGATTGGACGGCTGTCGGTTGAGGAACATCCACTAAACGCTCTATCATCTGGAGCTGATCATAGGGAGCGATCTGTGTGATGACAAAGAAATTAAAAAAGTTCATATTGGTGTATATGCAATCAGATCCTGCTATATGTGATTTTCATGGGTAGCTAAATGCATGTCAGCAGACTATGTTACGCCGACTCTTTCGTTTTTTTAAAGTAATCTTGTCCACCCTTTGAGTATATGAAAATATTAAGCATAACCGTATTTGTTACTCACCCTGAGTCTAGCACGCAGAAGTTACTGGCCAATCCGTTTTATTAGTAGACTGATAACGCTGGAGGTTAAGCAAAAAGCATGGAAGTGTAGTTCCAATACTGGCTTACTCCATTGTTTCAATTGCAAATTTTCACGAAACTCTCAGTTATCTTAATGTTAGCATTAGGTTAGACAATTCCTTGACTTATAATAGCATCTATCACTCTGTAGAACTGTAACAAAAATCATAGTCATCCAATGCAAAAGAAAGACAGGAGCAAGTTAAGTATCACCTGGCTAAATCCATCTGGCCACGTAATTGACACAGCATAGTTTCCCATAGGTCGAATTTCTTCAGGTTCAATATCTTCTGGAATGTCACCGTACTGCAGCTTTTGCTCCCCGGTCCACTCATCCTGTTTTAAATGAAGAAAAAGAAAGATTGAACAGAAAAAAAAGGATGAAACAATAGTTAAAGTTGAAACTTCTGGCGACAGCTAAGTTCCACCACGTGGGAGGACTTGCTGAGGCTATCGTTTCTTCAACTAGAAAGATTTAAATAAAATCTATTAACTAGTAAGAAAAACATACTTACCACACTTTGGGCAGAGCGGTCATTCCGTCTTACTGTTGCAGGATGCAGAAGGAATTCTTCCTCTGAATCCGGTACCTTAACTCTTATGGCCTTGATGGATTTGTCATATGTAACTGCTGTTGATACTAGAACCAAAGAGGATATAAAAGGAAAAAAAAAGCATTGTTATATCATCGATAGCAACTTGAAAAGGATGAAGTATCGGAAAAAAAAAAGACAATGTAAGTACCTTGCTGGCGAATCTTGGCACACTGTTGCACAACACATACTCCAAGGTTCTGAAAAGTCTGGGCAACTTCACCTTGAGGATCAGCCACCACTTCAGGTGTTCCACTATCACCAGAAGCAGAAAGCTGCAAAAATTAAATGTAATAAACCATAAACTTGGGTAGGATTTTCAGCACATACAAACATTCTAACGGAGTACTCTTGAGTTTGCAATAACGCAATGGAAAAATACAATTTACTATATAAGCACAAACATAAATCATCGGACATACAGTTGGTCTAATGGGAAGATCAAACAGATGAGGGATCCCAAACTGCTGGACAACCTGCAAATCCAGTAAAATGATCAGTTACACAATTTTTATTTTGCGCATAAAAGATTTACGAATAATTAGCGGAGTGTGAACGCTATAAATCACTATACTATCTATTAGGCATGAAAGTTAACTTAAGGAAAATATAACATGCCTGAGAGCCTGAACCTCGACCAAACGGGTAGTAGCGTTTGCCATCTGCATCAAAGTGACTCATATTTTCAACCACAGCAACACATGGTACCTATATGTTTTACCCAGCAAGACGTATTTGAAAATATGAAGCACAAAAAAAGGTTAGACCAAGTGATAACTAAAAGCAGGTAGAGAGTATAAATTGATTTGAAGTTTGGCGATTGTATGGCATAAAAAGAGAATCTTTGTCTGATATACATCAGCTTATTTGTAAAGTATGGTTAGGTTGTAAAGATAAAGGGGAAACCTTAAGTTTGGAAAACATGCGAACTCCTTTGGCAACATCAATAAATGCTAGCTTTTGAGGGGTGGTAACAATCACAGCCGCTGTCAATGGCACTACCTGACATTCATTTTAAGCATCATTAAACATCAAAGCACTGACTTTAAGAAAAGACGATGAATTGCAGTACAAGCAACAACTTTAATGACAGGGAAAAGGGCGATCCTGCAAGCTATATATGTCTAGGGCACGATGTGCATGACAATATGCTAGTCCTTAAAATTTTCTTCTATAAAAAGAAGAAAAATACTAGAACTATATAGAAGATTCTATTAGGGGCAGGAAAGAAGATCATAGAAAAGAACCTGGCATAGAGTAAGCTGGATGTCACCAGTTCCCGGAGCATGTCAATAACAAGATAATCAAGCTCTCCCTACAATGTAGAAGATCATAGCAATGCACAAAAAAAGAAAAAGAAAATCATAAAGTTATGGATTCATCAAATGCTTCTAAATGATCTCAAATAGCATATTTAATACAACACCATAGACCATACCACTCTGAAGTTGTCAGAAGTTGATCGATGACCCCTGAACCATTGGACCTCGCATTATTGCACGACCTTGTCCAGCAAATCCAAAGGATACCAACTTGACTCCTAAATAATCTGTTGGGATGATCGTTCTCTTTTCTGGGTTCTATGATAAGATTTAAAGAGTCAGATTTCAGAATATTACCTATGTGCATGAAAAATAAATTTCAACTCTGAAAACTACCATCTCTAGCAATCGGTTTTCAGGGGAGACCATTGTTGGTAAACTTGGTCCATAAACATCAGCGTCAAAAACACCTACTCTGGCTCCCATTCCAGCCAAAGTATACGCAAGATTTACAGCAACCGTTGATTTTCCTACACCTCCCTACAGAGTTTTTGACAAACAGGAGTTATGAGAAAAATAAACAATGCATTCAACATTACTCATTTTAGCAAGGTCACAACAGATACAAACATATTTGCATACCAATAAATTCAGACAGACAGTAACCAAATGGTTCTGAAACATTTACCTTGCAACTTGAAACCGCTACAATATTTGAAATTCTCTGCAAACCTGCTGGAAGATCTCCGGCAAAAATAGGTTTGGCTGGTTGTGCTGACATGGTCACAGTGACCTTCTTCACCCATGGAAGCCTAGCCACCACTTCATTTGCTTGCTGCTCAAACTGTCATGCACTGAAAATCTCGTTAGACTTGCCATTTCAATACTGTCCCAAAGACATATATTTCCATTTGCAAATGCACGTGGTGGTAGACATAACAACATAGTTCATTGAAGATGCATTACCCAAAAATAGTCTGCACAGTGCAGGCATGTCCATAAAGAACAATACGCACAATGGACAAGCAAGAAAAGGATAATACCAAAAGCAATAGCCACCTAGCCTAAATAAGTTTTATGTTTCACAAGAGTACCATAGATTTTACTAGTTAGTTTTAAGCGAACATATGAAATAAAAGTCTACCCTTCCAAATATACGTCAGTTGTTGATCAAACAGTGGTGATTATGTGATTTACCATGTCCTTGATTGGACATGCTGGTGTTGTAAGCTCCAAACGGAAGGAAACCTGAAATGTGAAATTGAAACTAATTTTAGAAGGTGTGTTTTTTTCCAACTCTTTTTAGGGTATTTTACGGAAATCTTCAAACATAATTTCTAAGTGACTCTCCAGAAGCTTCATCAATGAGCAGATCTTTCACAAAACCACAGGTGACAATATCTGTTCCAAAGTCTGGATCAATGATTTGAGACAAGGCTTTTAATACATCACCTTCAGCTGTTCCACTTGATGCTGCTGAAGAACCAGCTGCCATCACCAAATAAAAGTTTAGATGACTCAAAACAAAATCCAGAGAACACCTTAAACAATAATGTTACTCCCAAGTCCTAGACCATAAAAGAAAAGGGTTGCAAGGGTTTCCTTGTTCAAGCAATAACAGCAAAAATGGCAACAAAATTACTAGATCATCCTATGTCTAACCTGATAGATATTTTATATAATGCAAAGGATGTAGAAACCTATAGAGTAAAGCTTTACATAAATTTTATTTATTAAAGTAATTATTTCACTTTATTCAAGACCAAATAAGCATGCCCTGCATGGAGACATTCAAGCTTTACAAGAATACAAACACAAATATAGGATATATATATTTCCAGAAAACGAATAGTAAAAAGACCCAAACAAAAGAAATATAAACACAAAAACATTAAGCAAAAAACCAATATCATCCATTTTAAAGTCATTCCAAAAATTAAGAAAAACCAATAGATAATCATGCTTCCCGCCAATGTTTTCAACTTGAAGAATCCCCGGCTTAAAAGAAATGCACTATTCATGTTGGGTTTTTTCATAATAAAGGAAACGAGGAAGTTTTAGCTTCCTGTTCCTGAGTTTAACTTTGGATAATAAACGGAGTATCATTACCTTCAACTGAGGTAGCTTTTGTTGCACGAGCTAAAAAAGTTTCTTTTATGCGATACCCATATCGACCTTTCCAGCTTTTGAGGCTGAAAGGAACAATTGGCAGTGATGATTGAAGACATTTCTCAAGTGAAAGCAATCCTACAATAAAGAACAGAGAGTTTAAGTAAAAACTGAAACTAGTTTCGGTAGTTGTTGCCAGAATGAAGCTTATGGTTTAAAAAAGAAAAAGAAGGTACCCTTTGAATTTCGGTCTGAAGTTTGAAAGGAGAGATGTGGCCAAGATGGAGCGTGGAGAAGTTGCATTGTAGAGAATACTGGGAAGGGAACTTCTCTTTTTTTCAGTGTTAGCAAAAAGAAAGCATAAGAAGTTAATGGTCGGCCGTTGTGAGCCTCATGTTTCAGTTGTTCGAATGATAATAAAAATTAATGGTTCAAATCTCATCTTTCTGGACCAACGACAACGTTTCCAGTTGTTGACTTGTCCCACGCCCCAAGGCCATGACTGGTCTGGGAAACAAGATTTGAAAAAGATTGCCCACCTGGTTTTACTTTTGGGTAAAAGTAGGATGGAAAATCAATTGCATTACCTTTTATCTCAAATTAATTTCGTAAAATATTGGAACTGTAGGTTAGCTGATTTTTAGGCTTAGGTATTTTGTTTAGTTAGGTTTTTTTACACCGAAAAGAAATTGTATACTAAATTATAAACAAACTGATTCGTATACAATTTTTATGAATCTACTCTCTATTTTTTTATTCAGTGCTTAGCCTTTGAATCTAATTGGAATTAAAAAGAATACAGAATATGTTGCGGAAAGGATCGATTCGAGAACTCCGATATGACTACAAGTAATTGACCGGAACGAAAAATAAGTGAACACAAGGATTTACGTGGTTCGGCTTTAATGCTACGTCCACGGGCAGAGGCGAAAAGAATTTCACTATACAAGATGAAGATTACAAGTGTTTTCACTCAAGACACAACCGAGAACCTCACAACTCTCAACCCTATAGAAAACCCGAAAGCTAAAATCCTAGCTTCAAAGACAAGCTTTGCTCTCTCTTGGTTTGGGATGATGAATATGGCTAATGAACCTCTCTATTTATAAGAAGTTCAAGGACATAATTGTCCAACTTGGCAAAGATTGTGGTGAAATGGCCAACAACCTA